>NC_143258.1:98954925-99109707 GCF_984573655.1 Nuphar pumila
TGTTCCTGAAATCAAGAAAAACATCGTTTCAGTTTCTAAACTTGTTGATGATATCAAAGCCTCAGTTGAATTTATTCCCTCTTCTGTTCTTGTCAAGGATCTCTGCACGAAGGAGACGTTCGCTAGAGGAAAACGGCAAGGCAATATGTATGTTTTTCAAGAAGATCCTTCAGCACATATTCGCTCTGCAGACCCAAACTTGAAGCTCCAATCATCGTTGCCCTCTCAAAATTCCACTTGTGTCTTCAGTGTCTCTGAAATCAATAAGCCAAATCTTTGGCATGGTCGTCTAGGTCATTGCAGTAGTAGTTTCATTGAAAAGCTTGTTTCAAATAACCTTATTCTCAAGTCAAGTTTAAGAATAAATGTCGATGACAACAAATGTCCTAGTTGTCTCTTATGTAAGAGTCATGTTTTACCATTTCATTCTATCAATAAAAGAGCTTCAAGACCTTTTGAGACTATTTGTTCTGATGTTTGGGGACCTGCTCCAGTTGCCTCCATATCTGGAACTAGATATTATCTTTTGTTTGTTGACAGTTATTCTCGTTATTCTTGGATATTTTTCATGAAACACAAATCTGAGACCTTCAAGTTGTTCCGAAACTTCCATTCCTTTGTCAAAAACCAATTTTCTGAAAACACCCTTAGTTTCCAATGTGACGGAGGAGGTGAATTTTCATCCATTGACTTTACTAACTTTCTCCAAAGTAACGGGATAAGGAAAAAGGTGTCTTGCCCACACACACCTCAGCAGAATGGGATTGCTGAAAGAAAGCATCGCCATATTGTTGAGAGTGCGATGAGCATGATGCATGACAGCAATCTCCCGATCACTTTATGGACAGAGGCTTTTCATTCTGCAGTTCATGTTATAAATCGTTTACCCATGACTATTTTGGAAAACAAGTCTCCTTACTTGTGTCTTTTTGGTGTACATCCCAACTATCATGATTTGCATGTGTTTGGTTGTCTATGTTACGTTCATGTTGATAGTTCAATGAGACATAAGTTTCAGGACAAGGCCCTGAAGTGCAGGTTTGTAGGTTATGCCGATGACTATAAAGGGTACAGGTGCTATGATCCGGTGAGCAAGCGCATCAAAATATCACGAAATGTCATCTTCGATGAATTGAATTTTGATTGTCGATGTACTAGTTCTTCAGAATCACAACCTGAAGTTGAGGCTTATCATCCTTGGTTGAATTATGAATTTCTTTCCGGAACTAGTGAGGTTTGCTCTAACTGTACTCAAAAGAATGAGGAATCTATGTCTGCTGATGAAATGGTTGCTCATGAAAATACAAACCCAACTTCAAATTCACAAAGGTATAAAGGTCTTGTCTATGCTCGCAGAGAAAGAGAGCCGCCCACCATGGTTAATTCAGAAACAGACAGATCCTCTACACCCAACATCGCTGATAATAGAAGATCGACACGTACTCGTCATCCAATTGAAAGATGGGTCAGTTATGAAAATTTCTCATTAGACTTTCAACTCTTTCTAACAGCCTTGAATAAAGAAGATGAACCCACAACGTTCTCTCAAGCATCAAATTCCAGAAGATGGATTGAAGCCATGAATGAGGAGATGGAAGCTCTACATGAATGTGGTATGTGGGATGTCGTATCAAGACCACTTGACAGAAATGTTGTTGGTTCGAAATGGGTGTACAAAATAAAGTATAAACCAGATGCGTCTATAGAGCGCTACAAGGCGAGACTTGTAGCCAAAGGATTTACACAAGAGCAAGGACAGGATTATGATGAAACTTTTAGTCCAGTGGTGAAGATGGGAACAATCAGGATTATACTTTCTTTAGCTATTGAACATCAATGGACTATTAGCCAACTTGATGTGAAGAATGCCTTTCTTCATGGAAATTTGAGAGAAGAAGTATACATGGAACAACCCACTGGCTACGCAGAAGGCGATCCTACAAAATATGTATGCAGACTAAAAAGGGCGATATATGGATTGAAGCAGGCATCCTGATCTTGGTTCGACAGTTTCTCTGTTGAAATTCAAAAATATGGTTTTAAGAAATCTCTTCTTGACCATTCTTTATTTATTTTTAAGAACCAAGGCACAACTACTCTGTTATTGATATATGTAGATGATATCATCATCACTGACAGTTCCAATGAGCACATTAAAGAAGTGAAACATCTCTTGAATCAAAGGTTCAAAATGAAGGACCTTGGCAAGCTGCGATACTTTCTTGGAGTTGAAGTCGACAGTACTTCTGACGAAATGACTCTCACTCAACATAAGTATACCATTGATGTTCTAAATAAAGCCGGTATGAAAGACTGCAAGCCTTTGGGAACTCCTAGTGTCCTTCATCAAAGGCTTAGTTCTCAAGATGGGGATCCTTTTGATAATCCCACACAGTATCGTAGCATAGTAGGTATGTTACAATATCTCACCTTTACTCGTCCAGATATAGTCTACTCGGTGAATCAAGCTTCTCAATTTATGCATGCACCATGTGAAGGGCATATGGAAGCAGTTAAACGGATACTTCGATACCTCAAGGGAACTGTTGGAGATGGCCTCATATACCAGCGAAAGACAAATGGGCAAAATGCACATGAGATCACTGTTTATTCTGATGCGGACTGGGCAGGAGATCCAGATGAACGCAGATCGGTATCCGGCTATTGCGTGTTTGTGGGGATGAATTTAGTTTCTTGGAGTAGTAAGAAACAAAAGGCTGTTGCTAGATCCAGTACAGAGGCTGAATACAGGTCAATGGCAGCCGCCACTGCTGAAGCTACTTGGATTAGACATTTACTGACAGAAGTAGGGGAATCGATCTCTCGATCACTTCTTTTGTGTGACAACCAGAGTGCCATTAGTATGTCTTTTAATCCAATCAATCACAGTCGTGCCAAACATATTGAAATAGATCAGCATTTTGTGAGACAAAAAGTAGAAGAGAAAGAGATTGAGCCTGAATTTATACGAACCACAGATCAGGTAGTGGATATATTTACAAAAGGATTGACGAAAGACAGATTTTGGATGTTAAAAGGCAAGTTGTTCATGGTCCAAGATCATGCACAACTTGAGGGAGGGTGAAAAGAAGTGTATTCTTCAGTTACGGATCACGGGTCTGGAAATCCAGACCCGTAACGTGTCATTAATGGCACTGTGTAATTTTCCTATTTGTAATAAGGGTACTTTTGTACCCTAGTCTTATATTTGTATGTTATTATAAATGAGATGAGATAGCAGCCGACCCTGTGTGATTAAGGGTTATCGGTTTTTTATTTTCTGCTCTCTCTCTCTCTCTCCCTCTCTTTCCCTGTCTCTCAGCTCTTACGAGTGAATCAAAAAATAACAACCCCTGCATTCATTACCCATTCCTACTTATCTGCCACTTATATATCAGTATGTCATATTCCACCTGTAATCACATCTCCCAATACTTAACTCTCATCTGCATACACCCCTACAACCACCTAACACCTTCACTTCACAGCATCCAGCTCTTCTACCTGTGGCATTTCACCAACAACACCCTTCACTACCACATATACCATCGGTGCACCATCAATACCCGGTCACCAGTATATCCCTTGCGTTTTTACTGTATTCATGTAGCATCCCCTACGCACATCATGCTCTCAGGCACACCCCATCATTGCCACTGCTATCTAATGTATAGCATAGTCTTCCGTTGCCACAGCAGCACATGGCTATAACCTTCTTCCTTTCCCTGCTGTATCCATATTACAACATTTCCTGCATCTCTTCCACAAATGTCTACAGCATTGCATCTACCCACTTCAGCTCACCTCACTGTTAACACATCTTCACACTCCACTTCTGCACTTATTTCCTGCACTCATATCACTTCCAGCCGTTATGTCACAGCCATTACACCACTACCAATACGCGTAGCAGTCCCTACAGCTGCTGCACTTATTGCATCTTCCACCCCACTTCCATCATACTGCATTCACCTGCAACTCCATTTATGTTTGCTGCAAACATAATATCCACCTACACCTTCATCCAACACTTTCTTCAAACACATCCCTTTCTCTCACATGGATATTTATGTATCTCTTTTAACTTGGAATATCACATGTGAATCTCATTAGTTGAAGTAGGCATCACATTTCCATTTAGTTGAAGGCATCTCTATATGTATTTCCCCTTTAATATAAGTATAGCATTTAGATTTTTGCTTCACCCTCCATGTTTTATAATCTTGCCCTATACTAACTCAATGTTTTGCAGGAAATACAAAAAAAAATGCAATTTTCCTTCTTAGTTTAGAAATTTTGATTTATTTCAAAGATGTAATAGCTAGATTATAATGAGAAATTTACATTTCTTGTACTAGATTAGAATGTATGAGCATGCACATCTTTTAGAATTGCTTGTTTCATGTTATTTTTCTCTTTTATTTCAAAAATCTA
Source organism: Nuphar pumila (assembly GCF_984573655.1). Taxonomy (NCBI): domain Eukaryota; kingdom Viridiplantae; phylum Streptophyta; class Magnoliopsida; order Nymphaeales; family Nymphaeaceae; genus Nuphar; species Nuphar pumila. Next base: position 98,959,360 of record NC_143258.1, read on the forward strand.
CAAATGGAAACACGAATGACACATGCACCATTCTAATAAGAGGTAATTAATCCTAAGCAAATGACCCACACTCATGGCCATAGTCAAAATGTAGACAATGCTTAGGATTTTTATCTTTTATGGAATAACATTAGATCCACACTGGATTTCTTTTCAAAAATCATCATATTTTCTAAATTTTTCTTCCTTTATCAGAGTTTAATTTGAAATTAACTTAAAATATATATCAATGGTCATAGTCAGGATATATTGAGAGTTAATTTCATTTTAAACTCTATAAAGGCACCAAAATATGTTTTATTTTTCATCTGAATTTAAATACAGATTATTTTATAATACATTTCATGACCATAGTTAGGAATGTATTATATCTTCAATCTTATTTCAATTCATTTAAAGAATAAAATATGTTTTTCAATATCCAATTTCCAAAATTTTTTAATTCATTCATCATTTAGGGTAGAATTGCATCATTCTTCAAATTGTTTTCAAATTATTTTCAAAAATCCAAGTGATTTTGAGATAATTCTTCAAATATCTTCTTCATCTCTCAAATCAATCTTCAATTCTTATTCAAATTCATCTTCCCATTCTCAATTTTATCTTATTTTTCAAAATTCAATATTCCAATTTCAAAGTTCAATTTAACTTTGAAATTTCAAATTCATCTCTAAATTCAAAATTCAACTTCCAATTCAAATCAAATTTTAAAGTTCAATTCAACTTTGAAATTCCAAATTCATTTCCAAGATTCAAAAGTCCAATTTCAAAATCAATTCAAATCGAATTTCAAAGTTCAAATTTAAATTTGAAGTTCATCTCCTGATCAAGTTTTCTATTCTTCACTTCAAATTCTCAAAATATCCAAGTTCTTTCTGAAATCTTTTTGAGCTTTTAATCTTCAAATCACTTTGAAATTAAGGATCGAAATTCTAAAGATTAGTGCTAAATCCAAATTCATCTTCAAGTTCTATCTGGATTTCTTGAATCCAATTCCGAATTCTATCTGGATTTCCAAAATCCAGATCTACCTTCAAATCCCATCTGGATTTCCATGGTTCAGATCCATCTTCAGATCTCATCAAGATTTCTCAATATCTAGATCCATCTTCTAAATTCCACCTTGGATTCATATTTTCAAATCTAATTTCCTCTTGGATTCCAGATTGCAAAATCCAATTCCATCTTGGATTCCAGATTTTGGATCAAATTCCATCTAGGATTCCAGAGTTCAAATCTGATTCCATCTAGGATTCTAGATTTCAAATCCAATTCCATCTTGGATTCAGATTTTCAAATCCAATCCCATTTTCCAATTTGATTTTCAATTCCAAACTCATTTTCATTCTCAAATCTCATCTGGATTTCAAGATTTCAATTTCTATTTCTATTTTCCAAAACCACTTTTAAATCTATTTCTCCAAGTCTAAATTCAATTTCCAAATCAAAAATTCCTATTTCAGGTTCTGAATTCAAAAGTCAAGATCAAAGATCCCTTTTTCAAAATCGATTTTAAAAAATCAAAAATTCAAATTCAAAGTTCATTTTAACTTTAAAATCTCATTTTTTCTTCAAAATTCTATCCTAGATTCAATTCTTCTTTTCTCTTCATTCTTCAATACAAGATCTATCGCAAGATTATTTCAAAACTCAAAGTCTCTTTTTCAAGATCTATTTCAAGTCTTATGTTAGATTCAAAATCTAACTTTTCCAAGTCAATCTTCAACTTTCAAAAAACCATTTCTTCATAATTTCAAAATCACTTGGAAAATCCCAAAATTTCTAAATTATTCTTCTCAAAAGCATACATTTCTACATTTGCATTGCACAAGCGTGATTTAATGTGCATTCTTAGACTTAGAATAAATTCTTAAACAATATTTAGGCAAAGCAAAAGGCACAAGTTCGATCCTTTGTTCGATTACCCCTGGTAAAGGCGTCAGGAACGGTCAAACCTCGTACCGACGAGCAAATCCCATCTCTCCATTTTCCCGCAAAATTTTCAAAAACGAAGGCGAGTAATTTCGAAATCTTTTCAAAATTTAGGTCAAGTGAAACCTTTGCAAAAGAGTTCCTCTCTCTTCTTTCTTTTCTTTTCTTTTCTCTCTTCTTTTCTATTTTTTATTTTCTCATTCAAAAAGGGAAATAGAGTCTAGAAAAGGGAAAGAGAAGAAAAAGAGAAAATAAAGAGGAAAATTTTTGCAATGATCACACGTCCCAACCAGAGGAATGACCATCTTCATCAAATGGGTCTCTTTTCCTTCAACAAATTATGGATGCTCTACAACCTCTTCTCAAGGGAGGCATTTTCGGAGCCGCTATGTTATCCTCCTCACCTCCCGGTAAGACGACTTGGCTCTTAGATTCCGGTGCAGCTTTTCATATGACTCCAAGTGCTTGTTCTCTTTTCGCTTTTTCTAAAAATTCTCTTCCATCTTTTGTCTTAACGGTGGATGGAACACCTCTTAAAATTAAAGTAATAGGAAATTTTGAAGAACAAGACTTCTTTATTCTAAAAATTCGTCTTATACCAAAACTAAACTTAAATTTACTTTCGGTCTCTCAACTTAAATTCAGTCCAGGAAGTTGATTGGGGAAGGCTCTAGGAGAGGAGACCTCTACTATGTTGATTTTCTCCGAATTCCCAAGAACCAATTTTGTAATGTTGCTCAAAACAAAGATATTCATGTATGGTATAAGAGACTAGGGCATCCCAACATTGTTAAAATCTCTTATTTGCCTTTTATTAAGCATCTTTGTAATGAGAATTTTGTATGTAATGAATGTATTCTTGGGAAAATAAAAAGTCTACCATTTACTCAAAGATCCATGTTTACAACAAAATCTTTTGAAATTGTTCACTCCGATGTATGGGGTTCGGCTCCTGTGATATCTAAGGGAGGTTTCTCATACTATGTTATTTTTGTGGACGATTACACTAGATTTTGTTGGATATATTTTCTTAAACATAAACATGAAGTTTTTTCAATTTTTAAAACATTTCATATGATGATTTTAAATCAATTCAATGGAAGTTTAAAAATTCTTAGAACCGACTCCGGTGGCGAATATCTTTCAAATGAATTCAAAAGTTATCTTGAAAGTCATGGTATTCTCCAGCAAAAAACTTGCCCAAAAACCCCACAACAAAATGGGTTGGTTGAACGAAAACATAGGCATATCATTGAAACTACTAGAACCTTGCTCATTTCTCAGAATATTCCAAAAAGAATCTGGGCTGAGGCAGCCCTTACATCGGTCTATCTCATAAATAGACTCCCATCAAAAAATTTGAACAAGGTTTCCCCATTTGAACGATTGTATGAAAAAGAACCTGATTATAGCAGGTTAAAGGTTTTTTGATGTAAATGTTTTGTCCTTACTGATAAAAACGACAAACTTTCCCCCAAGGTCATTCCTTATGCCTTTCTTGGTTATTCTGAAACTCAAAAGGGTTTTCGGTGTTATGGTATTAAAAATGATAAACTATGTCTCCAGAAATGTCAGCTTTTTGGAAAATCTCAGTGGTTTCGAAAAACTTGAATCTAATGACGAGGATGTAGACTATTTTTTTGTATTTGATCTTTTAACTGAAGGTGATGAAACTAGTGACGATGAGTCAAATCAAAATGACTCAAGTGATAATGAAATCAGTCTTGTGTCCTCTTCATTTCATCAACATGTCAATGAGGAACCACATAGAGATCCCATAACCTATACTCATAGAGATAGAAATACTTTAAGAAGTGCCCTTGAAAGATATGATGAAACTGGTGGGACTGCTCCTCAAAGTGAGGAGAACCTTCGTAGGACCGAAAGACATAGAAAAACTCCTTCTAGGTTCATCTCATATGAGTCTTTTACACCTAAATATAAAGCATGTCTAAGCGTCATTCATTCTTACATAGAACTTAGAAACTTTGAAGAAGCACGAAAATGTCCTGTATGGATAACCGCAATGAATAATGAACTCGAAGCTCTGAGAAAAGCCAAGATATGAAAATTTCAAGACCTTCCTAAAGATAAGAAAGCAATAGGGTGTAGATGGGTATTTAAGGTTAAGACTAAGAGTGATGGGTCCCTTGAGAGATACAAGGCCCGTTTGGTTGCAAAAGGATATAGTCAAGAATATGGGATTGATTATGAACAGAGTCACATGGGTGTGGGTGCGGGTGCGGGGATTCGGCACTTCCAAAAAACTCGGGTGCGGGGGTGCGGCAGGGGCAAAAATGTAATATATATAAAGGGGGTCGGGGGAATAGGTGTTTTTTTTTTCAAATTTTGCAGCTGTCAGCAGCTGATAGACTGTCAGCATAAATTTTTTTTAAAAAAAATTCGAAGCCCATTTGGGCAAAAATTTTTAAAAAAAAAATCCAAAAAGAAAAATGGACCTTAATGATCCTGGGTGCGGTCAACGCACCCAGGATCGGGTTGACCGCACCCGATGCCGCACCCACACCCGCGTCGACGCGGGTGCGGCACCCTGCTAGCCGAATCCCTGTGACATAGATTATGAAGAGACCTTTGCCCCAGTAGCTCGAATGGTCATTGTCCGATGTCTTATAATTGTTGCCTCAATCAACAAGTGGAGCATCTATCAAATGGATGTTAAGAATGCTTTTCTAAACGGAGATCTAAATGAAGAAGTATATATCGATGCTCCTCTTGGTATAGAGTCTCCTAAAGGAAAAGTGTTTCGCCTTCGAAAAGCATTTTATTGTTTGAAACAAGCCCCCAAGGCTTTGTATGATAGGTTTAATTCTGTAATGATAGAAAATGGTTTTTCATCTTGTTTTACTGATACTGCTCAGTTTATTAGAAAATTCAATACAGGGATAGTTATTTTACTTCTATATGTGGATGACATGCTTATAACCGGAAGCGATTCTAAAGGGATTAAAAGCATAAAATCAATTTTAAAGGATAGGTTTGAAATGCCTGATTTGGGATTCCTAACTTATTTTTTGGGTATTGAAGTAGCATACTCTCATAGAGGGTATTTTTTGTCTCAAACTAAGCTTGCATATGAGATTATTGACAGGTCAGGTATTACAGATGATAAGGTTTGTGAAACTCCTGCTATAGTAGGAGCTAAAATGAAGATTGATGATGATGTTCTCCTCTCCGATCCTACTCCCTACAGACAGCTTGTAGGATCGTTGATGTACCTGAGTATTACCAGACCAGATATCTCACATGCAGTTCATACGGCAAGTCAGTTTCAGCATACACCAACTTTTGTTCACATGAGTGTCGTCTTACGGGTCGTAAGATACCTAAAGGGTACTCTAAATAAGGAAATTTTTATGTCATCTTCTTTTGATTTAAAATTAATTGCTTATGCTGACTCTGATTGGGGAGGTGACCCAAATAACCGTCACTCCACCACTGGTTTTTGTGTGTTCTTAGGTGATTCACTGATCTCGTTGAGATGTAAGAAGCAACAAAAAGTTTCTCTATCTTTGACTGAAGCTGAATATCGTGTCATGACAACTACTACCATGTAAATTGTATGGATCCATCAGCTGCTTGAAGATATGAGGATCACTATTAAAGGGCCCACCAAGGTTTTAAAACTCGCTGAGTCAACTCGGTGACTCGGCTCGGCTCAGCCCTCCAGCGAGTCAACCCAGCAAGCTAAACTCGGTCTGCGAAGACTCGGCTGTGACACGGCCTGACTCGGCTTGACTCGGCCTGACTCGGGCGAGTTCTGGAATGTTTAAAATTTGATTTTTTCAGTATTTCAGAATAAAAAAATTTGTAATATTATTGAGAATATTGTTGTTACTTTCTTAATGTCTTCAATATGTAAAGAAGACAATATGTGACTATGATCTAAGGTAAATGTTATTGGATATGAATCTATTTCTAGAAGCATCAGGCAGGACAATCTTCATATTCAACAACAGCTAATTAATATTTTATGATCAAGTAGATTGTTGCTTTTATTATGTTCTACACAATTATATTTTTTGCAGTTTCTTTGCATAAATGCATTTAATATTTTGCTTTAAACTTTACTAACATGACTATATAACAAGGAAGAATTTGGTTTTCTCCTCACACCTTTCCTCTTTGCCCCCATCTTTATGAAGGCATAATAGACAAGAAACTGGAACAAAGTCATACATAACTTTGGCCTTAACATCCATAGAGTTCCAACATCTACTTGGTGCTTCTTTCTTGTCCTTTCTGACTTTATATTTTCTTTGTATCTCATATAGGCTATACCCCTTTAATCAGAACCAATTGTCCTCACCTTGCCTTATCACATCCAACAAAAATTCTCTTTTTTTTATAGGCATGTGCATTTTTAATGCATAAAGGCATCTATGTAACTGGAATAAATTGTGCTCTTTCATTCCACATTTCCAACTTATTGCTCATTAATGAACAATTTATCCACATGCTACGATCTCCTTATTTCAGTTCAACCCAAGATTCTGCATGGAGCCAAAAAAACATCTCTTGTTTACTGAAAAACATGGTTTGAGACAAATTATATATTGTTTTTCTTTTAAAATCAAAAGTTAACAAAACCCGGTCCGAGTCACCGAGTTGACCCGCCGAGTCACGAGTCAATAAAGAACGAGTCGAGTCCCGAGTCACTGGGTTTTAAAACCTTGGGGCCCACTAAGCTATGCTGTGATAACAAAAGTGCAATTTATATTGCCAAAAATCATACTTTCCAAGAGCGGACTAAGCACATTGAAATAGATTGTCATTATGTTCGTGAAGCTTATCTAAAAGAAATCATTGATCTACCTTATGTTACTTCAGAATATCAGTTGGCAGATTTCTTCACCAAAGCTTTATGTGCACCACGATTCAACTTTCTCCTTGGCAAACTTTCGGTCATCATGCCCTAAGTTTGAGGGGGGGTGTTAAATTATGTAATCTAGTATATATATTCATATATATATATATATATATATATATGTATTATGTATATGTATCTCAATATATATATATATATGAATATATATACTTATTTCTTTTTTGTTTCTTTTTACCTGAAAAGGGTATTTCTGTAAATTCCTATTTTACACATATTCCCCTTGGAATATGATTGTAATTCTTTTTTTTCTTTCTTTCTTTTTCTTACTTGGTTTGTGTGCCACATAGGGAGGCTCCCCAAAGAGTCGTTGGGGGCTCCCAACGACTCTCTTGGGAGCCCCCTTTTGTGGCTCCTTTATGGGCTTATAAATAGGGGTTTCACCCCTTTGTATTTCTTATGGCTTTGAGTCAAAGCCCAAGTGCTCAATAAAGTGGTTCCAATATTTTTATGCCATTGCGCATTTGTGAGATTTTGTGAGTTGTGCTTTTGTGCACAAGTGTTCTTATCGTGCATGTGTGCCGAGTTTGTTATCAAGAATATTAAGATCTTGATCTTAGTATCTTGTTAGAGATACTTTTACAAGTATATGTTTGTCCATCTCTTCATGTTGACTTTTGTCTATACCCAAGAATTAGTTCATCAATTTCTTACTTATATCTATGACTTCATCCAGTGTTGTACTTGGAACTTATTCATATAGGGTTATGTGCCCATTTTATTTACATCACAAACATTGTGTATAGTGTCCTCTTAAACTGATCCTATTCAAAACATAACCCAAAAAATGAATGTGTTAAATGATGATATAATTTGAGTTCTGACTTATAAAATTATCACAAATTAATGCATTTATATAACCCAATTATAGTGATCATATGTCTATATATATATAATATTAAATCCCAGTGAATCTCACTACATCCTTATCATCCCAATGAATCATGATATCTCCTCTGTGTGTGTGTATAGAGTAATTGGTCTTCCCTACCCAACTTGAGTATGGACTCAGTCTGCAGACTCTGCACCATATTATTTAACAAAGTTTCGTTGCAATTTGCATGTATTCTTAGATGAGGAATTTCTTATGTTAAGGCAGGTTTTTAAAAGAATATAAAAATCAACACATACTGCAGCAGAACTTTGAAATGCAAAAGTATGATTTCTGCATCGAAACAATTTGATCCAAAGCATGTTTTAGGACAGCCTCAGATTGAAAAACATCTGCAGCTATGGTTTGTTGAAGTGGTCCACACTTTTTTTTTTTGAGAAGAAAGGCAAATGTTGAAGTGGTCCACACTCAATTAGGGAGATCAGACCAATTACACACACACATGTTAAGATGATGTAATCTTATATATATATATATATATATATATATATATATATATATATATATATATATATATATATATAATATCTTCATATATTTATGTATACATATATATATGATATATATGTATAAATATGCTAAGAGATATGTATATAATGTATACATACATTATATATATATATATTTATCACTGTAATAGGTAAATACCCTCTAGGGGCATTTTCATCGTTTTCTTGTGTAATAGGTTATGTCCTCTAGGGACAGATTTTCTTTTTCTTTATTTTTTTTTTTTGTATTATCTTTATCCCAAAGACCAAGGATATTAAGGTCTTTTTGCTCTTAAGAGTCGTTGGAAGCATCCCAACAGCTATATTTATAGCGAGTTCCCTTTTGGCTCTTCCTTTGTGTATATAAGGGATCTCTTGTCCCCATGTTATGTAATGCTTCTCTTAAGCATTTATGCTCAATAAAGAATAATATTTTTTATATTTTGTGTTTTTTTATTTAATTCCTTAATGTTTTATATGCACTTAGTGCTTGTGTTGTTGCCCCTTGATGGCTATTATTTTGTCCTATAGTGGACTTGTAAATGTGCACATTGTGTTGCGATCTTATAAGCCCTTAATGGCATTGGTTTGTGCTTATGCACTTTTGTGATCGTAATCTTATAAAGCCCCTAGTGGCATTGTTTTTGTATTTTCTATTGTTTCATTACAATCTATGTCACAGGGATTCAGCTAGCAGGGTGCCGCACCCGCGTCGACACGACTCGACGCGGGTGAGGGTGCGGCACCGGGTGCGGTCAACCCGATTCTGGGTGCGTTGACCGCACCCAGGATCATTTCGGTCCATTTTTGTTTGGATTTTTTTTTAAAAAAAAAATTGCCCTACAAAATGGGCTGCAGAATTTAAAAAAAAAAAAATCTTGACAGCTGCTTGTTGCTGCTGCTCTTGTTTTATAAAGGGGCACTTGTGTCCACAACATCTGACGAGCTTTGTTGGCATCCCATGCTATTCCTGCCTCCAAACAATTAATTCACAGCGTTGGAAAACATACTGTTAACTTGGAAATGATGATTCATCTTCCTCAAAAATTAAAACCAAAATTCAAGAGCCTTTTGAAGTCTTTATGCTTCAACCAACCAAATCCTTTTTCGTCAAGGATTTTCTCTCTCCATAATAAATGATAATAAATGATAATGATGGTGGTAGAGTAGAGCCTTGGTGGCTATTAGTATTCACTTTTCTCCTGACGAGGTGCTCTAGCCGTAGCCTTGTGTAGACCTCTCTTTTCCACATGTCAAATCCAATAAATTTCTTTTAGTTGTCATCTGTGTGCAACTGTATATAAAATGAAATTTGAAGAGCCCTAGGCAGTGGCGTCGTAGGCCGAGTGAAGACTCTCTCTCCAACAAACCACGTCAAACCTTTCGCTTATATTTTTTTTCATGAAGACCAGGGAGTTTCAGACATGATTGAATCATGACACTCAGCAGAACGGAGCAGGCTAGGTCGATCAGATTGCCAATCCTTTCGGTTCATCAATTTTGTCCCGTTGAGCTAAAGTACACAACAAGCAGAACGTGGGTAACAAGTCTTCACCCCTGACCCCCTTCTATATATATATATATATATATATATATATATATATATATATATATATATATATATATATATACATTTTTGCCCCTACCGAACCCGGGTTTTTTAGAAGTGCTGAATCCCCGCACCCGCACCCGCGCCCATGTGACATAGATTACAATATACATTGTTATTTATATAAAATATATATTATATATAATAGTCAACTTGGGTTGACTAAGTCAACCAATGTTGACTTTATATAACCGTTGGAGAGGGTCCAATGGTTATATCTCTAGCCATTGGATCCTCTCCAATGGCTAGAAGGGTTCTCCCCTTCTCCTTTTCTCTCCTTCTTCCCTATAAATAGGGGTGGGTGGATGCATTGTAAAGTGAGACATTGATAGGTAGTATTAGGTACTTTTTGTGTTTTGAGAATTATGTAGTGAGGAATTTATGTAATTTCTTTTTTGTATTCTATTTGTGTTCTCTATTAATGAAGATATTCATTCATATTTAATAGGTTTCACCTTTGTTGTTATGGTCTTGTCCAAATGCATTATGTTTCAACTCTTGATGCTGTTTTTGGAGTGCATCGGGATCCGTACTATTTTGTGACCACACACACATATATATCATCCCTATGAATCACACTATGCTCCATGTAGATTGATGTCCACATCAAATCCAAGACATCATTTTCTTTTCTACTTTTTCATGGTAGATAGTGACTAAACAACTCAGTAATACCTTTCATTCTATATGCTTCCATTTCTCAAAAAATAACCATACAAATTTATCATTAACTGCCATCTTCATAGGCATGCAGCATGCAGATATTATGAAATAATACTTGTTAAATGTTTTGGAAAAGAAAAAAGAGAAAAAAAAATCCACTAAAATGGAAACATGTAACCTCTAAGGTCTAACAACTTCATAATGATATCCGAGCAAAATGACTATAACACGAAGTGACATATAACCAGTAACATAATAAAAGATGGTAAACTAACCTACTTCTGGCAATATAACACACTTCATTAATGTTCGAATCAAAAAGCAAAGGTCAAAGACAGTACAGCTCTCCTATGCACAATGTTCACAGTGATATTCTCACAAACTTCAGCTTGTTCCAGATTTTGCATGTGTTGCAAAGGTTTACTACAGATATGTAAGAAGATTTTAACTAAAGTGAACAAAATATATTAGTCACTGGAGCACGTTATGCATATCATCTTCAACCCATTGCTTCCTAAGTAGGAATATCCACAGAAAAACATGAACCAAAACAAACATCTTCTGAGGCTGCCTGATAACTACTTACCATTCAATGGAGCAGGAAGAACTTCAGGAAAATCAAAGCGGCTGAACTCTCCAGGTTTATTCGGCATTGCAAAAATCATTGAGTGTTCCTTCCATTGTAATCGATCATTTATACCAAGTTCACTGAACAAATTTTGGATGTTCGGATAAGCCCCAACTGGAGGAAGTCATAACCATACAAGACAATACACTCATCAGTAGGGATTACAGATGCTGTGGAAAGACAGCTACACAATAATGTTTGCATAACAAATTGATCTAGAAACAACTAAAGGACAGGAAACATGATGACGAAGATGCATCCAGATGTTTTAAATCTGCACATTCATAATAGGAAGGCAGTAAAAGCCTGATTTATCATGCTAATGTTGAATTGTTTTTTCCTTTATCCTTTGTTTTTACCTTCTGGCTGCTCATCACTACTCTCTTTTTCCTTTTGATGAAAGTTCTCTTTCTTTTGAAATAAAAAATAAAAGATATATATACTCTTGATTCGTCATTATCCTGAATGCAATCCTATTGACACATCCACCAGTCCATGACAAACTCCTTTAGTTCTGGTGCAAATACCACCAAGCTTCCATTCTGAAAATTCACCTGACTTTTTGTTTCTTTCCCCAAATCAGGCTAATAGAACCATGATCTGAAACAGTCCTGGAATCAATGGTATTAATAGTGTTCTTTGCCTTCTCAAAGAAGACCTGCTCCAAAAAATTGTCTAGACTACAAAAACAAGGCGGATACCTATTATTAGAACAAGAACGCATTTACCCAGATAGCAGAAAGTCTACAGACTTAGATTTTCCACAAAACTGCCAAATCTCTATGCATTGGCTTCCCTATAAAATACCTTATTGCTTCCACCCGTGGACAAGAGGGAACTAAAATCCTTGTTGATAACGGAGGGATCCTGAATATTGTCACCAATTCCCTCAAACTGCTCCCAAACTCTTTTTGCCGCTACTAACCAGTCCATAAACTAATGATAGCATGAAAGGACTATCGGACAACCTTCCCAAACCTCACAAAAATTGAATACTTTCTGATCTTCCTCACACCCCCATCCAGGTTCTTCTGCCACATTATAATAATAACCCAACATTTCTCACTTGCTAGTGAAAAAGAATAGTTATAACCCCTCCAAATAGAGTTGATAAAGCAATGATTGACCTTCTCAACCTTGGACTCTGAAACATAGATTATTATGTCACATTTGGTGGATTGTCGAAAATTAGCTAGGAAATCCCTTCCACCTGTCATGAAGTGGCGCGAAACCCAAGACACAAACGAAAGACAAATAAATAGGAACAAAAGCATAGACATAACTCATTTGACCATAGATAAGAAATAGCATGTTTATGCATTCATAATAACACCAAAAAATAAAATACTAATTTTTATTAATAATAAAATAAACAAAAAATTACACATAAACCTCACTACAAAACACTCACACACAATATGTACAATCATCCTCTCTCAAACTCACAATGAGGCATAAGCCTCATATAAATAGCCAAGCAAAAAACTAGCCGTTAGGATGGTCTAATGGCCAGTTTGACAAACTTTTGCAATTCACCCGAGTAAAAGTAGTTTGAGTGGTTTTTCATCACGTATCAACAACAATGGATGCAGAAGTTTAATTTTTGCTTCCACATTATGGTGATATCATTGACATGCTGGACTCAGTTACATGCCCTGAAAAGCTCTATGTCCATTACTACCTTCTGTGGAGGCAGATGTTTGATTTTTCTTTTTCCATTAGAGATACCATTGACTTGCTTGAGTCAGTATGCTATGCAAGACTTGTGTTCCTCAATGAATTTCATTGTCGATATCTGTGTGCCTAGCAAGAAACTGCAATAGTGAAAAGATTTTCTAGAGAAATTTATTTCCAACCCAAAGGACTTCGTTTACAACATCTGGTACAGAGTAATATGAAATCTTGTGAAGGATTTGTGTGCTGTTTAGTGCTGCATGAGTCAATGGAAAAACTTACAGAATATATGTAGCCCAGTCTCATACCAATCACCGTCACTATCTTTCCATGCAGCCACCTTTACAAGTAACAACAACCACACCAATCAGAATCAGAAAGATGTTATGAGATACCAAGCAGAAACTAGATATGATAAATATCAAACTCATAACAGGGGCATGAAGGAAAACTAAGACTAATTTTCACATATAGAAGAGGAGAGGGTAACAAGCAAGAGTAGAAAATCTCTCTAGCTAAGTATGTCTTTAATCCGTCTTCACCTCAAACTGCATATTGCTTCAGTTGCACCAAAGGAGCCAGCCAAGTAGAGAGTTCAAACTGAAATCTACATTCTATTTCCATCTAAAATTTTATATCCTCAAACAGTCTTGTTCACATTTAATTGCTTGTAGAAAGGGCCAATTATCACCCAAAACGAGAACTGAATTTTGTTTTTAAAGAACACTTTACCTGGTCAATCCAGTAGATTGGCCAGGTTTCTACTAAAACGTGGCCGAGACTTGCTTGACTCTGATTGAGTCATAGGTTAACCTAGGTGAGTCACATGACATGACCAAATCATTAGGTGCACATATTACCCCAATCCCCCCCCCAAAGATAAGAGAGAGAGAGAGAACACTACCTCGCGTATTTCTATATGTTTCATAACATGAAGTTAACATGACCTGAATGTTAAAGTTGTATATATAGGTGTATATATAGCTATAGACAATGTTGTAAGTATTGTACCATATTGTACGATACGTATAGTAACTATGGGAAAAATCGATACGATACACACTAGTATCACGATAAGAGTGTGTATCATATCTATATCGGGTGTGTTTTACTATACAACCATGTATCATATGATACACCTTCAGCGCACTTTAAACAGGGCCAAATCGTATTTTTTATTTTTTGTGTTTTAAAGACCCCTGGAGGGCCAACTTTGACATGTGTGTAGAGGCCATTAGAGAGGTATCTACGCACTTTAGGAGTCGTGAGAGTGATTTGGGGGCCGATCTGTGCGCAAGGGTGAGGGCTTTTGCGATTTGCTCAAGAGTGCATGTAAAACCCACATAAAAAAAAAAATCGCACTTGGGATGGATCCGGACCCGACCCTGGCCTGTTAGGGTTAAAACACGGGGGGCGAGGGTTTCGTTTAAACCCTCTTCCCCCCCTCCCCCCCCCCCCTTTCCACGCAACGAAACGGGAGGGGTTTCCCTGTTGGGCTTCCCCTCGATCCCCTTTAAAAGCACGATATGGGAGGAAGGGCTCCCATCGGCTGCGCCTCCCTCCTCCTCCTCCTCTACATGCGGCGGCGCCGACGACGCCGGCCTCCTCTCCTAGGTACGTCTTCTATTTCTTCTACTACTTCTTCTTCTTCTTTCTATGCGTTCACCGGGAGGCCAGCAGAAGGTCGACGGCCCCCTGCCGCGCTCTCCCCCTCTCTCTCGGTCTATTGGGAGGCCGACGGCCCCCTACCGCACTCTCCCCCTCTCTCTCGGTTTGTTGGGAGGTCGGTGGCCCCCCTTGTCGTGGCCTCTCCCTCTTTTTCTGCGTTCGTCGGAAAGCCGGTAGGAGGCCAACGGCCCCTGCCGCACCCTCCCCTTTTCTTCTCTCTGCCTTCTTCTTCGATTTCCCCATTCAGCAGGGGCCTGGACCCCTGCTGTTTGGTTTAGCAGAGGGCAGGGCTTCGCCCTGCCTCTGTCCGGCTATCGCCCCTGCCACTTGAGCATTTCGGCAGGCGGGGCGAAGCCTTGCCTACCCCTCTCGCTCTTCTCATGATCGCCAGAGGGCCGACAGAAGGCTCTGTCGCACCCTCCCTCTCTTTATGATTGTCGAAGAGCCGACAGAAGGCCGACGGCTCCCTGCCACGCTCTCCCCTTTCTGCCATTTGTTGTTCTTGCCAGGCAAGGGCTGTGGTCCCTGCCGTCTGATGTGTTTAGCCAGGCAGGGGCCTTGGCCCCTGCCACTCGATAGATTCCGTCCGACAGGGGCTTCGGCCCCTGTCGCTCTTGCCCTCCGCCTACAGGGCATGCTCTACCATTGTCCCTTTCTATTCTTTATGATGACTAAGCATACTAAGTGTTCACACTTTCGCACTTCACACGACGGATCCCGCTCGTGCTCCGCGGCCCGAGTCCTTCATCACCTACAGTCGTAGGCAATCGCTCCTGAGGTAGGGAAAAGTTGCACAAGGACTTTAGAGGAATTAAATAGAGTATTTGGATGTTGATACAATGATAAGTGATATTTACATGCATATGACTTTGTGATATCCTGTTCTTTATTTGTCTTTATTTATCTGAAATTCACATATTTTCTGTATTCTACATGCATAGGCTTGTTCTATAGTAAATTCTTGTTACTGTATTCCTTTACTTGCTTTCTGTTGATGTCGCATTGTAGATACTTAGTTTTGCTAGTATATGTTTGTTCGCTTACCGCCCGCAGGCAAGCCTCGCAGGGTGTGCTGGTGCGTGTGCAACATTTCACACCTTTCAATAGGGGTGCGAAATTGAGTACAAACATTGTAGTGTTGAGAAGAGGGCCTTCTTGGTGCAAGGCTCAACTTCTCGAGCACGAAAGCATGCTTATAAACCTAGTGTTCTCTCTGCGAGTCGCTAGATGCAATTAGCTGCACCTCGAGTCGGTTACTCGGGAGAGATACTCGGATCAGCGGCAATCCTTAGACTTGTGTTCTTGTTTCGTAGAAATTAAGCTTGCTAATCGAAATCACTTATACTATATCCTACGGAACACAGTGTTGAGTTATCCTTCGAGAAACCCATGATCTACCATTGTAACCGAACCTTTAGACATATACGGTACGCACACTATAATGAGAAGTATGAGAGGTCGTTGACCACCTCGAACTGTACAATGAGCACTTTGTTGAAATAAATAAATATAATAATATTTGCCTCCATAGGCCAAACGCTCAAAGAGCAATGCATGTCAAGTTGGAACCAAATGAATTTCAATATATTAAAATGTTACCCTCGCATCGTAGTCGTACCCTTAGACAAGTTGTGAAAGTATCTCCAACAAGATACTAATATCAAGACCTTAATATTCTTGATATTGAACCCACCACGAAAGCACAATAAGAACACTTTAGAACACTTGTGCACAAAAAGCACAACCCACAAATAACTCACAAATGCACAAAGGCATAAAATAATGGAATCGATTTATTGAGAACTTGGGCTTTGACCTAAAGCCATCCAAAATACAAAGGGGAGAACCCCTATTTATAATACCAAAGAGGGGCCTTGGAGGGGCTCCACCCATAGTCGTTGGAGCCCCTCCAACGGTCACAAATGTGACCGTTGGAGAGGGCCCAACGACTATGTTGGTGGGCCCCCCAAGGTACCTTTTTGGTACACATACAAAAAGAAATAAAAAATAAAAAGAAAAATAAAAATAATTACAATCACATCCAAAAAATGAATGTGCGCAAAAATAGGGAAAAGACTAAACTACCCTTATGACTAGAAAAGACTAAACTACCCTTATGACTAAACAAATAGAAATATATATTTTATATATATATTTGAGTAGATACATATACATATATATTAATATATGTATATGTATTACCATATATATATAAAATATATATATTACATTTATATGATTATGTACATAATTTAACACCCCCCCTCAAACTTAGGGCAGGATGACCGAGAGTTTGCTAAGAAGGAAGTTGAAGCGCGGAGCACACAAGGCTTTAGTGAAGAAGTCCGCCAACTGATACTCGGACGTGACATATGGAAGGTCAATGATTCCTTGGAGATACGTCTCTCGAACATAGTGACAGTCCATCTCTATATGTTTGGTCCGCTCATGAAAAGTGTGATTTTTAGCAATATAAATCGCACTTTTGTTGTCACAGCAAAGCTTGGTAGGCCCTTCAATTTTGATTCCCATATCTTCCAGCAACTGATGAATCCAAACAATTTCCATGGTAGTAGTCGCCATGGCACGATATTCAGCTTCAGTTGATGATAGAGATACCTTTTGCTGCTTTTTGCATCTCCATGAGATCAATGAGTCTCCTAAGAATACACAAGAACCAGTGGTGGAGTGACGGTTATTTGGGTCACCTCCCCAATCAGAGTCAGTATAATTAATTAATTTTAACTCAGAAATGGAAGACAGAAAAACTCCCTTATTAATGGTGTGCTTTAGGTATCTCACGACACGCAAGATAGCACCCATGTGAACAGACGTTGGTGCATGCTGAAATTGACTTGCCGTATGCACCGCATGTGAGATATCTGGTCTGGTGATACTTAGATACATCAACGAGCCTACTAGTTGCCTGTAGGGAGTAGGATTGGAGAGAGGAACACCATCATCAATCTTCATTTTTGCTCCTACTATAGCAGGAGTTTCACAAACTTTATCATCTGTAATACCTGACCTGTCAATAATCTCAGATGCAAGCTTAGTTTGAGACAAAAAATACCCTCTATGAGAGTATGCAACCTCAATACCCAAAAAATAAGTTAAGAAACCCAAATCAGACATTTCAAACTTATCCTTTAATATGGACTTTATGCTTTTAATTCCTTTAGAATCATTCCCAGTAATAAGCATGTCATCCACATATAGCAACAGAATAACAATCCCTGCATTAGACTTTCTAACAAACAAAGCAGTATCAGTAAAGCATGATGAAAAACCATTATCTAACATCACAGAGTTAAACCTATCATACCAAGCTTTGGGAGCTTGTTTTAAACCATACAGTGCTTTCCGAAGACGAAGCACTTTCCCTTTAGGATACTTCATTCCAGGAGGAGCATCCATATATACTTCTTCGTTTAGATCTCCGTTTAAAAACGCATTCTTAACATCCATCTGATAGATGTTCCATTTATTTATTGAAGCAACAGTTATAAGACATCGGACGGTGACCATCCGAGCAACGGGGGCAAAAGTCTCCTCATAATCAATCCCATATTTTTGACCATACCCTTTTGCAACTAAGCGGGCCTTATATCTCTCAAGAGACCCATCACTCTTAGTTTTGACTTTAAACACCCATCTACACCCTATTGCTTTCTTATCTTTAGGAAGGTCTTGAAACTCCCAGGTTTTTGCTTTCTTTAGGGCTTCAAGTTCATTGTTCATAGCAACTATCCATTCTGGGTATTTTCGTGCTTCCTCAAAATCCCTAGGTTCTATGTACGAGTGAATGGCGCTTAGATAGGCTCTATATTTTGGTGAAAAAGACTCATATGAGATGAACCTAGAAGGAGGTTTTCTTGGTCTTTCGGTCCTACGAAGATTTCCTTCACTTAAAGGGGTAGACTCACTATCATATCTTTCGAGGGAACTTCTAAAAGTACTCCTATCTCTATGAGAGTAGGTTATAGGATATCTATGTGGTTCTTCATTAATGAGTTGATCAGTATGAGTTTCATCATTTTGATTTGTTTCATCATCGCTAGTATCATCATCTTCAGTTAATAAATCAAACAGAAAAGAATAATCTATATTCTCATCATTAGTTTCAAGTTTTTCGAAACCACTAAATTTTCCAAGAAGCTTACATTTCTGAAAACATAAAGTTTATCACTCTTAACATCATAACAACGAAAACCTTTATGAGTTTCAGAGTAACCAAAAAAGGCACAAGGAATGGCCTTAGGGGAGAGTTTGTCATTTTTATCAGTAAGGATAAAACATTTACATCCAAAAACCCTTAACCTGCTATAATCAGGTTCTTTTTCGTATAATTTTTCAAACGGGGAAATCTTGTTCAAGTTTTTAGATGGAAGTCTATTTATGAAATAGACAGAAGTAAGAGCGGCCTCCGCCCAGAGTTTTTTCGGTATATTTTGAGAAATGAGCAAAGTTCGTGTGGTTTCAATAATATGCCTATGTTTCCGTTCAGCCAACCCATTTTGTTGGGGAGTTTTGGGACAAGACTTTTGATGAAGAATTCCATAGTTTTCAAGATAGCTTTTAAATTCATTGGAAAGGTATTCGCCACCCGAATCGGTTCTAAAAATTTTCAAATTTCCATTGAATTGATTTAAAACCATCATATGAAATGTTTTAAAAGTTGAAAAAACTTCATATTTATGTTTAAGAAAATATATCCAACTAAACCTAGTGAAATCATCCACAAAGATAACATAGTAAGAAAAGCCTCCCTTGGATATCACCGGAGCTGGACCCCATACATCGGAGTGAACGATTTCAAAAGGTTTTGTTGTAAACATGGATCTTTGAGGAAAAGGAAGACTTCTCATTTTTCCAAGAATACATTCATTACAAACAAAATTTTCATTACAAAGATGCTTAATAAAAGGCAAATAAGAGATTTTAACAATGTTGGGATAACCCAATCTCTTATGCCATACATGAATATCTTTGTTTTGAGCAACATTACAAAATTGATTCTTGGGCATTTTAAGGAAATCAACATAGTAGAGGTCTCCTCTCCTAGAGCCTTCCCTAATCAATTTCCCGGACTGGCGATCCTGTATCCAACATTTATTAGAAGAGAACTTTATATCGCAACCATAGTCCGAGAGTTGAGAGATGGAAAGTAAATTTAAGTTTAGTTTTGGAATAAGACGAATTTTTGGGATAAAAAAATCTTGTTTTTCAAAATTGCCCATTCCTTTAATTTCAAGAGGGGTTCCATCCGCGGTTGAGACAAAAGATGGAAGGGGATTTTCAGAATAATTAGAAAGAAAACAATGAGTTGGAGTCATATGAAACGAAGCACCAGAATCAAGTAGCCAAGATGTCTTACCAAGAGAGGAAGAAGATGACATGGCGGCTCCAGAAGTGCCTCCTTTGAGAAGAGGTTGAAGAGCATCCATAATTTGATAAAGCGAAAGAGGTTCATTTGATGTTGAAGGCCGTTCCTCCGATTGGGATGCTAAAGCCGCGGCGAGGAATTTCTTCCATTTAGGACAATTGGGTTTGATATGTCCCGGTTCTTTACAAAAATGGCAAGTTAATTTGCTATAATCCCTCTTGCCATATCGATCATTTTGCCCTTGATTTTTGAAATGGGGCGGTTTGTAGGTCTTCAAATTATTACCGGGTCTTGACACGGCATTGACCACTTCATAGTCATTTTGAGAAGGTGTAGCAAGAATGCTTGGATTATTTTTACTAATCCCCATACGTGTTTCCTCACCACTTAGCTTGGTGATGACATCTTCAATAGATGAGGAGGTAAAAGCCGATAGAAGGGAGGACCGAATTTGCTCAAATTATTACCGGGTCTTGACACGGCATTGACCACTTCATAGTCATTTTGAGAAGGTGTAGCAAGAATGCTTGGATTATTTTTACTAATCCCCATACGTGTTTCCTCACCACTTAGCTTGGTGATGACATCTTCAATAGATGAGGAGGTAAAAGCCGATAGAAGGGAGGACCGAATTTGCTCAAATTCGGGTCTAAGACCATTTAAGAAGTTGAAGAACCGATCTTCCTCAAGTTGTTTGTGCCTTAACTAATAGCTTCTCCACTCCATTTTGGTTCGAGCATGACAAGCTCGTCCCAAATAGATGATAATTCGGCAAAATATTCCCGAATAGATAAATCATTTTGTTGAAGAGTCAAGGCTTTCTTTTGGAGGTAGTATTTGTGAGACAAGTCTCTTGACGTATACATTTTTTCAAGGTATAACCAAGCTTCGGAGGCCCTTTTAAATTTGATGATGTTGGCATTGATCTTGGTTTCAACGGACGAAAAAATCCAAGACAAAATTTTGAAGTTCTTCATTTCCCACTCATCATGCCTTTTGGAATATTCTTCTAAGGCCTTTTGTCTATCTTCTCCTTCAAGAATTTTGATTTCTCCTTTCCCTATAATAGAAAGCTTGGGTTTGGGTTCCGATATGGATCCTTGAACATAACCCCAAAGACCTTTCCCTTTGATATGGGCTTCCATGTTGCCGGCCCAAACATGGTAGTTTGAACCACTAAGTTTAAAACCAAGGGAGAAGTGGGAGTCTTTTTCACCCATTATGGAGAGGAGAAGATGAAAAATAAAGCGTACCTTAACGGATTTTCAACCTTTTCTTGACGAAAGTTGCTTCTAAAATATTGCCCAGAGCAAATGCTTTACTCAAAAACTTCACTAGCTTGATGGCACGATTTTTGAGGTGCTTCACAAGAGGCGAGAAACACGATCTTCTTTCTTCCAACGAGGCTCTGATACCATGTGAAAGTATCTCCAACAAGATACTAATATCAAGACCTTAATATTCTTGATATTGAACCCACCACGAAAGCACAATAAGAACACTTTAGAACACTTGTGCACAAAAAGCACAACCCACAAATAACTCACAAATGCACAAAGGCATAAAATAATGGAATCGATTTATTGAGAACTTGGGCTTTGACCCAAAGCCATCCAAAATACAAAGGGGAGAACCCCTATTTATAATACCAAAGAGGGGCCTTGGAGGGGCTCCACCCATAGTCGTTGGAGCCCCTCCAACGGTCACAAATGTGACCGTTGGAGAGGGCCCAACGACTATGTTGGTGGGCCCCCCAAGGTACCTTTTTGGTACACATACAAAAAGAAATAAAAAATAAAAAGAAAAATAAAAATAATTATAATCACATCCAAAAAATGAATGTGCGCAAAAATAGGGAAAAGACTAAACTACCCTTATGACTAGAAAAGACTAAACTACCCTTATGACTAAACAAATAGAAATATATATTTTATATATATATTTGAGTAGATACATATACATATATATTAATATATGTATATGTATTACCATATATATAAAATATATATATTACATTTATATGATTATGTACATAATTTAACACAAGTATGGTCTTACTTTTGGACAAGTACATCACGTTGGTGTTACGATGTTTGGATGATGAGGTTGTGGCAACCTCGAAGCGTGCATATAGCATAATGTTGTGATCACATAAATGGTGACAATTTGCCTTCACAGGCAAGATGCTCGGGTGGGTCTAGTAGACCAGAGCATGTAGAATGGGGCGGCGGTTAAGAAACCCCCGTCATGTTTATTCGACTCTCACAGTTCATCAAGGGAGAGAATTGATGATACAATAACTCTGATGGACAGGTTGTTAACAACCACCCCACGGGCAAAAGACTCGGCTTCCCCAATCATCGAAGTTAGGAAAAATGAGACTACCATAAATTATCCTAGGTGGTAGCTCCCAGGTACATCTGCAGAAGTTGGATGCATCCATGGGCCACGAATGCCTTTGAGAATTTACTCTCTTTGTCACTGACCGTTCCCTTAAGAGCGGTCTCAATCAATCATTCGGGTTAATGAAAAATACTTGACATAATAAACCCCCGAATCGGTCTCCGTTGTTTTCACGTTTCGCGTATGTACGTACCCACAGGCCAGTTAATATCAGAACTTAAAGAATATCATGTTCACAATAGTTATAGATTAATAAAATTCATATTGCTTACAATGTTGCTTATATCTTGTGATGAATATCTCTTTCAGTACAGAAGTTTTTTGCATATGTTGCACATGCTAGAATAGATTTACTTTCTCGCATTTCAATTACGCATTTTAATTACTGCTTTTAATGAAATAAATTGTTTATTCTATGATGTTCTACTTTATTTATTCGTGCACCTACCAGTTTGTTATGAGACTGACCCATTTCATGGGCAGGTGACGAGTAGGACCCTACAAGTGGTTGATGGCACGATGCAACTTGGCTCGAGATTTTCTTCTTTCTGCTGGCGTCTTGGCTCTGTATTTTGGGTTTTTCTTTAGATTTTTGGATTGTGGAAAGAATGCATATTTTTGTAATAAAATTGCAAATTCTATTAATAATCTATGGTTTTATTCATCACTTACTTAGAGTAACTGTTTTATAGATGATGATGATCTCAAAGCTCACGTGCCTAGAATTTGTCAACTCGTGCTCCTTTCTAAATTGCTTCTGTTGTCGATTTGAAAAGTCAAAATCCTTATCTTTGAAAGGTTTTTCATCAATGTTTTTCGAAATCACAAGTTAAAATTTTGGGAGTTACAGTGCATTTTCACCATTTTTTCACTCAAGAAAATGGAGACGATGTGGATGCGAAGAAGGATGAGGAGAAGAAGAAGAAGATAACGATGATGATGATTGAGGCTATATTTTCAAAAAACTTGGTTATTTAACACTTAAGTATTCACAAACTTGGTTATCTTGTTTTTGTTTACGTAATATGAAAGTAAGAGTCTTATGGCATGTTCTTAATTACAAGATATTTAATATTTTGCATTGTTCTTGTGAGATAGTTGATGTTTGATGATGTCTTATGCAGCTCATAGAGACATAAATATTTCATATGTGATTTTATGGTTGTATTTTGTGCAATTCATCATTGTTTCATATGTTATGGTTTTTTAAGAAATTTTATTATTTTTTCTGATTTTTCTTGATTTTTTTGAAATATTTGAAAAAAAATATTAAAAATTATGATTTTTTATGATACGTACCTTTTTTTGGGCCCAACCGATACGAGTAATGATATGATACTTACAACCTTCGCTATATATACCCATATAATATGTATGTATATATACATATAAATATGTATATATATTTTATATTGTTGTAATAGGTAATACTCATTAGGGTATTTTTGTCATTTCACTTATATGTAATAGGTTGTGCCCATTAGGGAAACTTTAGACTTTTTCTATTTCTATCATTTTATTTTCAGCCAAGGGAACTTTAGTCAATAGAACTAAGATTCGTTGGGATGCTCCCAACCGCGGCTCTATGTGCCTCCTCTTGTCTATATAAAGGGGATTACTCCCCGCTTGTATTATGTTTTTCTCAAGCACTTGAACCTCAATAATATTTATACTTTTTATGTTTGCTCTTTCCCTTAAGTGGCTTTGTGAGTGTGTTTTGTATTGACCCATAAGTGGTCCTTTTGTATGTGCACATTCTTGTATGATTGTAAGCTCATAAGAAGCATCTATTTGTGCACTTAATTCATTACATTGAATGGGTCACCAAGTTGACCCAGACAAGTATTGAGTGAGGCATGACCAAATTGAGTCCCAAGTCTCTTGATTTTTCAACCTTGTTTAAAATCCCCACATAAAGGAGACAAGAAAGTTCACTAGCCTTAATATCTTCTCTTAACAATTATTCGAAGAAGAACCGTACCTTATTGAAGATTTTCGGCGATCGGAGGCTCGGGACGTGCAGGCACAGACGGCTGGTGTCGCTCCCCGCGGCTGCCGTGAAGAAGGGAGCTTGCTGGAAGACTTTGGTGGCTACTGGTGGCTGCGGTTTGCCGCAGCACTTTCCGGCGACCTCTTCTTCCTCCGGTGTGCGCACGCAGACAGGGAGAGGGAGATTGAGGGACTGAGTGGAGAGAGAGAGGCGAGTGAAGAGAGTCCCCTCTCCACTCCCTCTTATCGGGCCAGACCCCTCCCCCCTTCACGCCGAGATGGGGGGGGGTCGGTTACGCCCTGCGTAACTCCCCCTCCCCCCCCCCCCTTTCCTTTTTTTCCTGCTAGGTATTATCGGGCAACCCTTATCGGGTTGCCCTTTTCATTAAAAAGGCTGTCATGGGGTGGGGCTCGGGTCCGAACCCGGGATCCGTAACCCGGCCCCCAACTGCATGGATCCACAAGTTGGATCCGAATGGATCCAACTGTGGATCCTCGGATAAGTTTTAAAAATAAAATTTTATTTAATTTTAATTTCACATTATACGTAAAATTTTACCCCCATCAAAATGGATCCGCAAGTTGGATCCAAGTGGATCCAACTGTGGATCCTCGAATCCGCTTAATATATATATATATATATATATATATATTATATTTCTATAGTATTACCAATATTAATATTATTTATTTATGATTATACACATATATATATATATATATATTAGATATATATAAATATATATATATATGTACATGGATCCGGTATATGGATCCCATACCCATCTACGCACCCCTATTGAATGATTATTCTCCGAATTATTTAGTTAATTACAAATTATTGTACTTATACGTACATATAAAATTTACGAGGTAAATGTATGCGAAAAACCCCTTTATGGGTCCTGGATCTGTAATTTGGATCCAGGCCCAATTTGCAAAATTTTTATAAAATTTTCGGGTTTTACATCCCTACCCCCTTAAAAGAATTTCGTCCGCGAAATTAGAACGTACTAAATGTGAGTAGTACCAAAATTATATATCGCACGTAAGCCTCGCAAATTTAGACCCTCTATGATCCTACCTCCTTGGGGTTGATCACGAACAATAATCATTCATATACTCACATCAGACTTTTAAAGTCACAACAAGGAATATTAAACTATAATTGCAATCAATCACACAGAATTCACATACTTAAAGTAAAAGTATTAAATAATCATATCAGTGAAGAAGACTGCTCTGGAGGACGAGTCACACTTGTTGACGCTTCAGGACAGGGCTCATATACTAAAATAAAAATTTAACACTTAAAAGATGACAAAATTGCAAATCTTTGTGGTGGGCTCTGATACCAAACCTGTAACGACCCCAATCCAGACCCTTTAAAAATGCGGAAGATTTTTTTTTTTTTTCTAAGAGTTGCGGAAACCTTCCCAGAGATCTGGGGTCCTCACAGTTCCACTTTCCATTGGATAGCCCATCCACCACAAACGAAGTTGCAATTATCATCCATAACAACCAACTAAAACTCTTTTATTAATGAGTAAGTAAATTTCAAAGACAAGGTTTTCTTCAACTGAAAGTAAAGTAACAATTGCAGAATTTAAAAGAACTGAAAGACAAAAGAAAGAGCCACAATATCCTCTACTGAAGCTGACAAGTCCAAGTATAACTCATCCATCCCCAGATGCATGTCCAACTTCACTGTTCAGCATCTCCTGTGAAAAACCAACAAAGTAGGGTGTCAGAACCGAAATTCTGAGCACAGCTACTTCTAAAGAAACCAGATGAGAGAAAGAACATGGATAAGATTTCATGCAGTGATTTAAGTGAGTGCAGATATAAATTTCCATAACTACCAATGATTTCATATACTCACCAGTCAAGAACAGTAAACAGTGTCATATATCGATAACTAATTAATCAAACCTTTCAGCATGATTTCACAAAGTAGGTCATATGCTACCACCAAATGATGTCCTAATATCAAGAATGATTCAAACCTTCATGATCTAATGCATAACAGAAAAATGCATGAGTATGTGCAATGTATGACTTCTTCTGTTATCTTTCATTTAAGTTTCATCTTTCCATATGCATGCCCTATTAAATGCACACATCTTTAAGTTCCTCTTTTTAATTATCGTGGCCCGCGGATACACCAAACGGGTACAAACCCCGAGGTCAAGTAGGTTCCCAGGGTAGCTTAACACACAATTTGCATTTTATTACTGGGTTCCAACTTAGCCCTCGACCGATATCAGGAAACAGCACCATCCATCAGAACATTAGACCTCCACATCTAATGTCGGGGACACAAGGGACACCCCACGCCCACAAGTGCCACTTCCTTGGTACCATAAACTCACAGTTGTGACTAACACACCACTCCCGGGTAAAGTGGCGGGTTCTCCCTAAAACCGTGGCCAGGAGAAGAACCTCAATATCGGGTTCAGGGGCAACAACGCACACGGAGTTTTTGTATCCTCACAGTCTCCCCAAGACCGGATATCCAAGATTCTCATACTCCAGATGAGATATCCCAGAATGTATATTACACTGTTCTTATTCTTTATTTTTATTTAAAGTTCATTCTTTAAGTTTGCAACACTATATGCAAAAGTAAAGTGAAAACCCTGCATCCTCCCTTGCAGGGACCCATTCGGGACTTCAGCCCGTGTAAACACATAGAACAGTGTAGTAAAGTGTCAAACCATCTTATGTGGTTTAAGTGATGCTGTTAAAAACATAAATAAAAGAAAACCAACTCACGGCACTCCAGGCCGATGATGGTCCAATTTGGCCATCGGTGCATCACCTAATAAAACCATAACAGTGTTTCCTTTATAACATTAAGCCAAAATGCCAAACAACATACATATTCATGCAAATATAAACCCAAACATATGCATGTCATAATTCATTCATATGCACTTTCAATATGTGTGTGTGACCTACATCACATATTTAACCAAATTCATGGTTTCTTTTAAGTGTGTGAGTGTACATGTACCAATTCACACAATAATCAAGCGTACAGGTTCAAGAAGAATTAAACATAACTGAATCATGCTCACACCCATGAGTACCATAATCATAACGGTCAAATGAAAGCATAAACCTCCACGGCAAGTGTTTCTATACCATCCAATACACAAGCTTTTAAATAACACATGGATTCTAGCCAAAAATATAATGTCCAGCTAGGGACAAAAAGCAAGATACATTCCATATGTATAATTTCAGTTTCATGTATCCATCCTCCCTAAACAGTGTAACATGAGCACTGTTATACACAACTGACCCATTAATGATAAATAACAAGTATAACTAGTTAGTCATGCTTCATTTTATTCATTTTATATCAATAGATTGCCTAACAGAAAATACTAATGAACCCATTCTCTAATGATAACAGTTGTGCCCAGTTTACCGAATATGAATGGGGAACTGTACAAAAGAATGGAGGTCGGCTATGTGTACCTAATAATGCTGTCCTCCTATTTGGCACATCACAATATGACATTTCAAGACAAATTTTTAAATAGATTTCGGAGGCTTGATAACCCCAAATGAAAACAGCAAGAACAAAACAAATCATCCTTCTCATGAAACAGGTTACAGATTCCTTTCAAGTATAACTATGCCATGAAGACATTAATTTAGTAATAATCAAGCACAGGTAAGAAGAATAAAGGAAGCAAGAGTGTGGAAGGACCATATGATTTCCAGCTCAACTCAAGTGAAAACTCCATTATGACAGGTTACGGACTAACTATCAGTCTAGTGAAATTTCAGTACAAGAATACAAGGCAAAATACGCAGGCCAATACATGCAGTTTTAAAACTGAACACACGTTGAGCTGTGTAATGGCATTCCAACATTCAGTTTTAGATTCTCATTCTAATACCCAATTTCAGTTATATCATGCAGCCTTTCATAAGTCTGGGTGTTATGATTTCAAATTTTTGCGTATTCAGCAGCAAGTATAGCAGTACATTATCCTACTTATCAAAATATGAAGGAATGATATTCAGCAACCAATCACATCAATGTACACGGCTTAATATGAACATTTTAATCCAATAGCATAAAAAGATTTTGTCTACAAGAAACTTCATGATGCACCTAATGCCCATCGTGTAACCTACCCAAGTCAGGTTATACATGACTCTTCCTATGCACATACAATGATAACAAAACCCCAAATAAAGTTTTATTTTAATTTGATAATGGCAACCGAATCCCCCAAATCTGATTGATTAAGGTCTCTGACAACCTTCATAACCTCCTCCCCATTCAACATCAACACTGAAACCCAGCAGTTTATGTGCCCAGAACAGTTCTTTTTGCTATTTCACAAACACTAACTTAAAAAAAATCGCCCAAATTAGAAATCTCTGTCCAGGCTATTTATTTTTCCTAAGCAATTCACCTCTTTACGTAATACAATCATACTAAACACCACAAGAAAATCCAAAATGAAGAAAAACAAGTAAAACAAACAGATCCAAAGACTATATATCTCCAAAAACGATACCAACATCCAAAAACATCATCTACCGAAACACCCGTTAAAAATCTCTAAGATTTTCATTAAAGGGGATCAAGTGCACACACAGGAAACCCCTTTTCTTTCTTTTTTTTTTCATACGAGTCACAGGCCAGCACCCAGCCGACTGGGTCGGCTGGGCCTGCTATGGCCCGGTCCAAAAGAAGTAGAGCACCCAGCCGACTGGGTCGGCTGGGCCTGTCGCCCCCTACCAATGCACTATTGGCCTGCAACATGAAACAACACATATTTTTTTTTTCAAGCATATACGATTATTGTTTTCATAAGCATATACGATTTCAGTTCTCCGATTTCAATATTTAGGGCATATTAAGAAAACCCCCAAATCAATTTGATTTGGGTATTTAGGGTTTATCAAGAAAAACCCCCAAATCAACGTATGGAATCGAACCCCTGTTCGATTCCTCACCCAGGTTCGAAGAAGAACCATACCTTATTGAAGATTTCCGGCGATCGGAGGCTCGGGACGTGCAGGCACAGACGGCTGGTGTCGCTCCCCGTGGCTGCCGTGAAGAAGGGAGCTTGCTGGAAGACTTTGGTGGCTGTTGGTGGCTACTGGTGGCTGCGGTTTGCCGCAGCACTTTCCGGCGACCTCTTCTTCCTCCGGTGTGCGCACGCAGACAGGGAGAGGGAGATTGAGGGACTAAGTGGAGAGAGAGAGAGAGAGAGGCGAGTGAAGAGAGTCCCCTCTTATCGGGCCAGACCCCTCCCCCCTTCACGCCGAGATGGGGGGGGGTTGGTTACGCCCTGCGTAACTCCCCCTCCCCCCCCTTTCCTTTTTTTCCTGCTAGGTATTATCGGGCAACCCTTATCGGGTTGCCCTTTTCATTAAAAAGGCTGTCATAGGGTGGGGCTCGGGTCCGAACCCGGGACCCGTAACCCGGCCCCCAACTGCATGGATCCACAAGTTGGATCCGAATGGATCCAACTGTGGATCCTCGGATAAGTTTTAAAAATAAAATTTTATTTAATTTTAATTTCACATTATACGTAAAATTTTACCCCCATCAAAATGGATCCGCAAGTTGGATCCAAGTGGATCCAACTGTGGATCCTCGAATCCGCTTAATATATAAATATATATATATATATATATATATATATATTATATTTCTATAGTATTACCAATATTAATATTATTTATTTATGATTATACACATATATATATATTTTAGATATATATAAATATATATATATGTACATGGATCCGGTATATGGATCCCATACCCATCTACGCACCCCTATTGAATGATTATTCTCTGAATTATTTAGTTAATTACAAATTATTGTACTTATACGTACATATCAAATTTACGAGGTAAATGTATGCGAAAAACCCCTTTATGGGTCTTGGATCTGTAATTTGGATCCAGGCCCAATTTGCAAAATTTTTATAAAATTTTCGGGTTTTACACTTTTGAACAACCAGCAGTTGCTGAGTTTTTTATGCAACTTCGCCACAAAGCCATTAATTCACTTTTGAGCTCATTTGCTCCTGGTCCCATGGGTATGGCAAGTAGATTCCACAGAAATTTTGGATCACCAACCCGAACTAGCCCTGTCATGGCTAAAAACCAGCACGTGGTACTTGATGTGCCTAGATCTTCCTATATCTGAGCTATTACTTTTCTTTTTGCAATTTTACCCTTTTATTGTCTAAATCAAAGTCACATGTATCGTTCAAGGTAATTTCTCAGCGACGGTTTTTCTCGGAGATATTTTCAAAAAGTGATTTTTCTAGGGAAAATCTCAGAAACTATGAATTCTAAAAAAGGATAAGAAATGGTAGGTTTTATAGTTTTTTTTTTGCAAGAATATAAAGAAACAATTAGAAAAGGTTTTAAAATATAAAGAAACAAAACAAGATACTTAAAATATATAAACAGATGTTTCTTTGAAAATCTCAAGAATACCTCGAGAAAATACTGTGATAATATCGCGATATTTTGAAAATCTCAAGAAAATATTGGCCGACATTGAAATACCGATAATATCGTGATGGTCTAAATCATGTCTATCATTCTACCTCTGGTTTTTTACTTGAATTCTTTGGTTCAAGGGCAGGGCAAAGAAACCATGGAACTGAAATAACTCATTTTGAACACCTTTCATACAGTACGGAATCCGGATCAAATAAAACCCTATGGAATAACTACTTGGCTACTTGCGAACACTCAAGTAGCGTCTTCTTCAAGGTTTGTTCAATTACTCTTTTACCCGCAAATGCAATGTAGGCATTGGATTCTACAACAATGATATCTCCCATCATACCAAAACTAGTTGTCACTCCAACAAGCAATGAAAGGATCGATACATAGAATATGGCCAAAACAAATGTTACAAATCTCAACTCAATCTTCTTTAAAACACATATTGCACCACTAAATTCAAACACTAGGGCACAAGATTCCAACCTCTAGAAGACAACCTATCAAGCTCAATTGTTTGTTCATACTTGAGATATTTTCACTTATTAATGTGTAATCAAGGCTGTGTATTTGATTGATTTTGCTCTGACCCACCTCTTCTTAGTACAGTGTTCATGACTAAAGTCAAACAACAGGGCACAAGATTCCAACCTCTAGAAGTCAACCTATCAACCTCGATTGTCTGCCCATGTTTAGAATTGAGATATTTTTACTTACTAAAGTCTAATCAAGGCCATGCAGCAGATTTTTTGTTTTAATCCACCTCTTTAGTGTAAGAGATAAGTAATATTACTGTAATTGCAGTTAATGGCAGTTCTGTAATTTCTGCAATGTTATGTACTAGTTTTATTTACTGACATTCAGATGCACATTATTATTTGTACCAAAGGGTATTAAAATAAAATACTCTTAAGGCAGTTTTAAAAGGTGTTTATAAGATGATAGGAAATCCCAAGATAATTAGTTTTGGAACTCCTCTTTAACAAAAGTGCGAAGTACCTCTCTCTCTCCTTCTCATCTTCTCCCCAAAATCTACTCCTTTTCTTTTAATCCATCATTGATCTACAACATATGCAACAATACTCCAATCACTTAAGCATGGAGAATAGCAGTTCTTTATGTAATATCGTGTTTTTTACACTTAGTTAAATTCAGAGATTTTTGAGATTTTGGCTGTGTTGTAGAAAAATCGATAAATACCCGATATTAGGTGGCGTCAATTGAATCTAGGCTTGGCCCAGGTTTCATTAACAAGACCTAAACGAGCCAAACAAGATATGATGAAAACTTTTAATTTTGACCTTTAAATCAAGCAAAATTCGAGCAAAATTTGGGTTAAATTCAAGCAAAATTCAAAGGCGAAATTCAAGTTATATATCAATAGATGCGCCTCAAAATTTTGAATTCAACAATATTTTATTTTCCTGAAATTGGGCTACGGTTGGCCCGAAAATCACATTTTTTTTAAAAAAGGCCTCTCTCGATGGGACCGGGTCTAGGTTGGATCGAACCGAATTTGATTCGTATGATCCAAGTTAATATGAATCTAGACCCAGTCCAAGACTCATCTTAATTAGGATCTGATCCAATTCAAAATCCATATGAAAATTGGATATGGATTTAGATCTTGGATTTGGATCTAGATCCAAAATCTATGTCCAACGAAATTAAAGCTTTAAATTCAAAATACGGGATTAAATTAAGAAAATTGAAGTTAAAAGGACTTCCAGAGAGATAAGGCACCCTTTGGAATTTTTTGGATATTTATTAATTAATAATTAATTAATATTAATATTAAAAATAATTAAATTTTGAATTTCAGTTAGATATGGTAGTTACCAAATAATGGGGTCTCTAGAAGAGCCCAATTTGGTTGAATAAACAAAACAAAAAGTAAGTAAAAAAAAAGGAAAGAAAAAAAAAGTGAAAAAAAGTCAACAAAGAGATTAGGAAAGGAGGGCAAGAGATAGAGTCTCGTATGGGGAAACTTCATCTCCCAACCCATATGGGAATCTGGGGGGGAGGGGTCACCCTCTAAAGGGGCCCTCTAGTATAAAAACTCAAAAAAAAAAAAAGAGAAAGAGAGAGAGGGAAAGATGTCTGCTCATTAATTAGGTCTAATCTCCTATGGTTTAAATAGAGATTAGCCAAATGAATATATTTACATATGGGTCCCTCATTATTTAGAAAATACCAAAAACAACCTTAAGTATAAATAAAAATTTAAGAGGTCCACTTATCTTAACACTCCCCCTCAAGCTGGAGCATAGATATCAATCATGCTCAGCTTGCCGCAATATTTTAAGAAATTGGACCTGGCAAGAGGCTTTATAAAAATATTTGCAACTTGATCCTCAGAGATTACATGCTTGGTAGAGATATGTCCAGCTTGAACCATATCTCTTATGTAGTGGCAGTCAACTTCAATATGTTTTGTCCTCTCATGAAATACCAGATTATTAGCTATATATGTAGTAGCTATATATGTAGCCACCTTGTTATCACATATCATCACCATAGGAGAAGAAACCTTTACTTGAAGATCAGTCAACACAGTTCGAACCCACATCAATTCAGTTGTCGTTTGAGCCATAGCCCTATATTCTCATTCGGCACTTGACCTAGCAACTACAGTTTGCTTCTTGCTTCTCCAAGACATTAAGTTATCTCCCACAAATACACAGAAACCGGTGGTAGATTTTATATTCTCTACAGACCCAGCATAATCAGCATCAGAATAAGCAACTACCTCCAGGGTACCCCCTTTCTTGAATAATAACCCTTTTCCAGGGGAAGATTTTAAGTACCAGAGTATCATCATTGTAGCATTCCAGTGTACCTCAGTCGGGTTGTCCATGAATTGGCTAACCTTGCTCACAGCCAAAGCAATATCAGATCTAGTCATTGTCACATATAGTAACTTCCCTACCAATGAGCAATAGCTCCTGCTATCAATAGGTTTTGACCCCTCGTCCAATAAATGGACTTTGTGATCCATAGGAATATTTGTTGTTTTAGCTCCCAACATTCCTGTCGCTTTAAATAAATCAAGAACATACTTCCGTTGGGAGAAAACCACTCCCTCACTGCTCCTGGCGACTTCTATGCCCAGAAAGTATCTAAGTGGATCAAGGTCTTTTGTAACAAAATGTTTTTGAAGATGAGCCTTTGTAGCTACAATATCTTTCATGTTATCTCCTGTAAGAATGATGTCATTCACATATACTACCATAACGACTAGGCCTGAGTTAGTTTTCTTAATAAATAATGTGTGGTCTGACGCTGACCTATTAAAACCAAACTTTGACATCACCTCAAACAACTTTTGAAACCATGCAGGAGGACTATGCTTTAGACCATATATTGTCTTTCTTAATCTGCACACCTTCTTACACTCCCCCTCAACCTCGAACACAGGAGGTTGTTGCATATAGATTGTCTCAGACAGATCCCCATATAAGAATGCATTTTCCACATCTAGTTGACACAAACTCCATCCATGGTGAACAGCTACTGAGAGAACAAGACGGATGGTGCCCATCCGTGCGACGGGAGAAAATGTCTCAAAAAAATCAACATCATATGTATGAGTATAACCTTTTGCTACTAACCTAGCCTTGTATCTTTCAATTGAACCATCTGAGTTGTACTTAATGGTATATACCCATTTGCATCCAACAATGTCCACATCTAATGGGGGATCAACGAGGTCCCATGTATGTTAAGACAGTAAAGCATCCATTTCATCTTGCAAAGCTTGCTTCCACTTGCTATCGAGTACTGTCGTTTGATAACTCAGAGGAATAGTTTATGCATATAAGGCTGAAATAAATGCTTTCATCTGATTACCAAGGCTGGCATCAGACACAAACTGAGACATAGGATATAAGGTGCATTGTCGTGTCCCCTTTCGTAGAGCGATTGGCTTGTTGTCATCAACATGAATGTCATTGTTATCAGGAGCACTTACCTCAGGAGAAGAAGATGGAGACACTGGAGCTCTACGCACATACACCAATGGAGGATTGTAAAACCGTGAGGAATGTGGAGTTGGATTCGGTAATGGGGGCACCGATTCCAAAGAAAAAGGAGGAACAGGAAGAGGAAATGAGTCATCTTGATCAGCTTGCAACCGAGCACCAGTATTGGAATAATATGGAAGAGACTCCAAGAAAGATACATCTGCACTGACATACTCACAGGGGAAATCAGATCATAACATTGATACTCCTTTTGATTTTTTGGATAGCCTATAAACATACACTTAGTGGCTTGAGTGGCTAATTTATCACGGTCAGGTTCAAGTCTGTGCACAAAACAAACGCACCCAAATACCTTGGGCGGAAGAGAGAAGAGATGTACATTAGGATATAGGATTTGCAAAGGAATTTAGTCTTCCACGGATGATGAAGGCATGCGGTTGATCAAATAGCAGGTTGTGGTAACCGCATCACCCCAATATAAAACAGGAACATTGAATTGAATCCTAAGGATGCGTGCTACATCAAGAAGATGTTGTGTTTTTGCTCAGCCACCCCATTTTGTTGGGAAGTATAGACACAGGTGGTTTGAGGTTGAATGTCAGGGTCTCGATCAAATTGCAATAGTGTTGTGGTTTTAAACTCAAGGGCATTATCAGTGCGGATAATCCTAACAACGGACTCAAACTGAGTTTTTATTTCAATAACCAATGATTTTAGGATACTAGGAACTTCAGATCTTTCTTTTATTAAGAACACTAACAAGATAATAACGACATTGGGTCCTAGTAGGAATCTTACTAGGACCCTATACATCACCATGAAGAAGTTTAAAGACTTTATGACTTGACTGACTCTGACTAGAAGGAAACGAATTCCTATGATGCTTGCCCAACTAACATGCTTCACACTGGAATAATGTAGTAGACGGAATTTGAAGAATGACACGACGAAGCTTCGACAATGAAGGGTGTCCGAGACGATGATGCCACTGAACAGGACTCGAGGAATAATCGACTGCAGCATAAATATTTCTCACTGGGTGATGTAGATAGTAGACTCCATTTTCTTCATAGCCTCCACCAATCTTCTTCCTCATCAGCAAATCCTGAAAATGACAGCATACAAGGTCAAATATCACTCTACAATTTAGCTCTTTTGTAAGGCAACTCACTGAGAGTAAACTTTGAGGAAATGAAGGAGTGTGAAGAACATTTTTCAACTGCAAGGAAGAGGATATAGAGACATTTCCCTGACCGATAACCGGGGAGAAACTCCCATCTGCTAATGAGACTCCCCGATGTGCAGAAATAGCCTTGAGAACTGAAAATTTTTTAGAGTTTCCACATAGAAGTCTAGATGCACTAGAGTCAATAATCCACTTACTATCATGAGGGGAAAGATGGTCTCCAGTAGAGTAGGCCCCACCAGCTATAGGAGAAGAGGAGCTCGAAGGACGATGAGAGAGCAGCTCATCATATTATGCACGGCTAAGAGTGATAGATTCACTAGGAGAATTGGTTTCATGCTCCCCCTCGAATTTTGTAGCATTGGCTTTTGGAACATTTGGCTTTAATGCAGGTCGTCCATGTTTATCCCAGCAACGATCTTCTAAATGTCCTGATTTTCCGCAATAGGTACAGTGGAGTTTACCTCAACCTCCTATACCTCTTTTATGACCTCTGCCTCTAACATTCATAGTATTTCCTTGTTCATAACTAGATGGTACAGCTAAAGTAGATGACTGAGATGCAGGTTGAGACCCGGTCAACATTTGGACTTTTGCAACTGAGAACTCCGACGATAGGCCTGTGAGGAACCGAGCAACCATAGTTTGTTCTTGATGATCCTTTTGTTTTGAGCAACACAGAGGCTTATGAGCATTCAGTCTTTCAAAGGCAGCCTTAACAGAGGCATAGTACTGGGCCAAGGATTGATCACCTTGCTGCAAATTATATATTTCCTGTTCAACTTAGAGAATACGACTCACATTAGTCTCTTGAGAGTACGTATCTCGAAGAGTGTCCCATATCTGTTTAGCCGTATTGTAATAAATTAAGCCATCTGCAATATGAGATTCAATGCTATTCATGATCCATGACATAACAATGTCATTATCTTCTTCCCAAGTATTATATTTTCTTGTTTTATCATTTGGTTCAGATTCCAACAGAATATGTTTTCTACGATGCCCAGACACGGACATCATAAAAGTTCGAGACCACCTTGCGTGGCTTGTTTCATTTAATTTCACGGAAGAACCATATGAGAAAGGATTGGCGAAGGCTCCCCAATAGCCTCATTCTTATAATCAGATTTTTGAACTTCACCCATACTGAATAACACGAACCAAGGATCCACAACCAATATAGCTGCTGCAATAGATGTCCACAAGCACAAAAAAATTTGTCACAGTTAGTAAATGATCTGCTCCACAATATACAGATCCACTATGGTGATTTGCCTTCACCACAATACCCAGATCTGTGATAAGATATGAACCGACCAGGTTATAAGAGAAAAAACCATATGCAGATCCACGGTACAGAAACAAAAGACAACGATATGAGCTTTTGAATCTTCACAGCAACCTGAACGTACGATCAGATCCAAAAAAAATGCAGATCCACGACTATATAAGAATACCCTTTTCTATTTTCGACAACAAAAAAATATTTTGACCCACGACACATCAAGTCGTCACAACGTTATTACTGCACCCGAACGTGTATCCACCAGATTTGGTCGACCGAAACTCATATTTCCACCACGACTTTTAGATCTGATATGAACAGATCTCAAACAAACTGCTCCACTCGTGTAACGACCCGATCCGGGGCCTCTTGAGCCCGGGTTCGTGGACGTTAGTTCCCAGAGGGAAATTACTCAATAATCTCAAAAACAGCTCAAAATCGT
Organism: Nuphar pumila; assembly: GCF_984573655.1. Lineage (NCBI taxonomy): Eukaryota > Viridiplantae > Streptophyta > Magnoliopsida > Nymphaeales > Nymphaeaceae > Nuphar > Nuphar pumila. Next base: position 98,996,996 of record NC_143258.1, read on the forward strand.
GCCAGAAAATTTTTTTTTTCTTTTATTCAATACTTGAAGGTCCATACATCCATTTACAATAGCATAACCATCCAAAGACAAAAGCAGAATAAAAAGTAAAGGGAAACCATACTTCCGATGTGGCTGATGTGGCAGAATCGTACTAAGTCCTGAGAGTGGTGGCAACAGTCCCTGAACCTACAGTTGCAACCAAAAGAAGGGGGTGAGTCTACAACCCAGTAAGATTCCATTTACAAATAGACACGACCGTTGCAACTGTAGTGAGCTCTAAGCTCCTAGTCTTGGTTTAGTTTGCTACTTATGCACACATGTTAGTTATGAGTTTTACCCCCTTTACTGCATCTCTATTATCATTTTCAAACAACTCTTCTACTCTAATCGGTTATTCCGGACATAGCCTCCTCGGGCGTAGCAACCCATGTAGACAACTCAGAGTCTACAATGTTGGCCAGACTTATGAACCACTCACAAACAACGTAGTCCAAACCGGCCCAGACTACGGACACAGGTGCTGCAGCAGCTCGCCGGTTGCAAGCCGGGAGCGAAGGGACTCAAACGGTAGCTAGCCGAAGAGCCAGGGTGGCTATACCTGCCCCAAGGTGTCTCAAGGAGCTATACCTGCCCCCAAGGTTTTGTGGTTCATGCTACATCCTACATGTGTCTAGTGGCAATGTTTTAACCCCTAAGGGTCACCTAGAAATGTCTGCGATATTCCCAGGTTGCTTAAGAGGTACACACCTCAACATTGCCTCAGACCATGCCTCCTAGTAGAGTTCCCATCATACACTGGGTGGTCATCCTATAGACAACTTTTACTCAACATTCACATCTTGAATTTAGTGTGTTATACAATCCTCAATGTATATCCAATAATTACTTTTTAACACATGTTTACGTGTCTGAACTGTTAAGGATGGTAACCCACCACAGATTAATTCACGATCCTTACCATGCCCCTCCCAAGGCATAAGCGTGACTTATCCCCAAGGTAATACCTACCTTGAGACTTTGGAACTCTACCCTCAATTTTCACTTAATACATCGATCTCATACATGCAATCATGTCATGCCACATTTATTTCATAACTCAGAAAATATGCATGATCAGGGGTTTAAGCATCACACTTGAACTTTATAGATTCCTAAGCATGCAAAACAGTGTCTATCCTCAATAACAGAACTAGCATACTTGAAGCATTGGAATCACATTAAAGAATGCCTAAACTAGCTAGCATGTGTTTTAATTAACTAAGGAGGAATTTGCACATGTTCACTTACCTGGAACGCTTAAATTCCAATCGCAACCCTTGATCTGAAAACAACGAATACCTCATATCATCAAAATTACCAAAACACCCTTAAACTTAATTGTCGACTCTGACTCCATTCTTTCAAAGTTTGTTCACACATCCCCTACTAATAGACTCTACCCAAGCAGTAGAATCCATGGATTCAAGAATCACATAGATCTGACTTCGGGCACTTAGCTATGCCTTGTATATTTTGTGTAGACGTATCAAGGGCAAAATGGTCTTTTTGCTCTTTCAATGACTCCTATGTCCTCTTTACATCATGTTATATTAAGATCCACATCCATAATAGAATTTGACCACTTAGGTCATCAACTCAACTATGATTTGGATCATGGATTCGGTATTCTTGATCCAAACCTGCTTGAAAAGGGTTTGTATGGATCTAAACCAGTTCGTCTAATTGAATCCAATCTGAGTTTTGGGTACAACTGAGATCCAAACCCAAATCCAATTTATAATGGAAAAATCGAGTCTTCGCTACTTCGATTTTTCCACCGCACTCGATAAACCAATCGCACACGCATCCGATTTGTCTCGGTCTAGACTTAGTCGGTCTGACCCATATTGGGTCTACCTTTGGTTTGGACCGAATCTATCCCCCATCACAAACCCGATTCCATCTGCTTACTAGTCAGGACCCGACTTGATCCGAATAGACTGAAACAGTCTGTCACGGTATATAGACCCGACTTGGTTCGTTAAGACCGAGTCAGTCTGTCAGAGTACTCAAACCCTAGCTCGGTTTGCGTCGATCTGGCTCGATCCGGTCATGCTCAAACCGGGCAAAATGGCTGACTTAGTCTGCAGAAAATGCATACCGATTCTGCCCTGCATAAATTCTGCAAAAGTACTGGCAACACCATTGTTGCCGAACTGTTGCATCTTCTGCAAATGGTCGGTGCACGTGGTGATGAGGGCGGCGATCGGACATACTGCCTCCATGCGACAGCCGATCCTCTCCTCCCCATTTCTGTCACCAACGAGAGGCAACGACAGAGGGGAAATCCCTCTGTCGTTCTCCTTCTTCTATTGCAAGGCTGGGACAGGGTTCTCCCTGTCCCTGTTTTTTTTTTTTTTTTTTCTTCAACTCACCGACAACAAAGAGGTTGCCGGTGACCCCTCCCCCTGCATTCGGACAAAGCACGAGAAAGGGAGACTCACCTGACGGCGATCAGCGATGTCTGCTCCTGTTTCTCCTACGCGCTTCCTCTCTGCTCCTCTGGTGATCGAATGGGGAGATGAGAGGAGGCCCCCCCATGGCTTTTATAGCCATGGGGGTTGCTCGGTTACCCCCTCCCACCTTCAGAATTAAATGGGGGCAACCCGCTTCCTCTCCCACGATCTGATTCGTGGGAGAGGAAGGGGCGTCGCCCCCTTCTCCTTCCGTAACCCCCCCACGATGGGGGGAGCGTTACAACTCGATACAGAACTCACGACGACACCAGATCTGTGATCAGATCTGAACTAACCAAAGTGACAAAAAAAAACAACGACAATAGGCTGCATTTAGCCAAACAAAAAAACAATTGGCACCCACTTCACGGCTTTTGCACAGCAACCATACCTGTCGCTACCCGATCTGGTCAACAAAGGTATATGGATCCACAGTAACTTTTAGATCTGATTACAGATTTGAATCATGACTCTTGTCAGACCTCAGATCTGTTATCAGATTTGTACCACTCGGTCTTAAAAAATAGATCAGGCACACCTTTTTTATTTGATCCCCTTCACGCAATCTACTATCCTTCACTCAAGCTTTAGCGCAGAACACGAGATCATGCTCCCAAGGTCGACTGCTCTGATACCATGTAGTGAAAAGAGAGAGAGAGAGGGAAAGACGTTTGCTCGTTAATTAGGTCTAATCTCCTATTGTTTAAATAGAGATTAGCCAAATGAATATATTTACATATGGGTCCCTCATTATTTAGAAAATACCAAAAACAACCTTAAGTATAAATAAAACTTTAAGAGGTCGACTTATCTTAACAAGAAGGATAGAAGGGAAAATCGTGGGAAAGAAAGAAAGAGAAGAAGAAAAGAAGAAGACTCTCTTCCTCTCCGATCGTCCAATTTTTTCTTCTGGTCTTTTTCAAACTTCAACAAAGGTCCAGGCTCTCTCGATTTCGAATGGGAAGAAATAGCATAAGCAAATTTTATGTAATGTTTTGGTGGAAAGGGAAAAGAAGGAATGAAAGAAAAGACGATTTAGAACATGTATATATATATATTGTTAAGATTAATTGTCCTATTGAGGTTTTAAGCGTAAGTTTTCTCAAAGGTAGGTTATTTGATATTTCATAAATAAAGAGGGACTTGTAAGTAATTTTTTATAGTGGCGTCTCTCTATTTAATGAGGAGAATAGCCCTAATAGACTTTAATGAGTTTTCTCCTCTCTCTCTCTCTCTCTCTCTCTCTCTCTCTCTCTCTCTCTCTCTCTCTCTCTCTCTCTCTCTCTCTCTCTCTCTCTCTCTCTCTCTCTCTTTCTCTCTCTCTCTCTCTCTCTCTCTCGGTTCTGGCGCACCTCAGATAAGTTTCCACATGGTATCAGAGCAGTGGATCTCGGGAGCGTGAGCACATGATCGACCTACACCAAAAAGCATCAAAAAAATTATATATAGTAAACAGGTGTTAAAAAAATTTTTTGAGGCTGGTGTGATTTCTATGTTGTGTGCAGTTGCTCATATCAGATCGTGAAAGTTTTTTTTTATATGAAGCAGTCGTGGGATGTCTGTGTCGTATGCAGTTGAACAAAGTAATCTTGTCCTTGGAGGTCGTGTTCGATGTTGTTCTGGTTTTCTCAAAACTACATTTCTGATCTAATTTTTAATTGCCTCTGATGTGGATTGAATAACCTAATGAAGTCGTGAATTAGGTTGTCGTATGATCGTAAAACACACTGTTTTTCTTGCTCTGCTGGCGTGAACTGGTTTTTGATATGGTGAAACAGTACTATGTGGTCGTGAAATTGGCTGACGCGTGATCATCAAACACGTTCTTGTGTCAACTGCTGTGTGCTTGATGAACATCCCAGATTCAAAATCTGAGTGATTAAGAAAGTGAACTTTTTTTTTGCAGCTGTATTAGCATCAAATATATCTCTTATCTTGTTAATACTACTCAGTATGGGTGAAGCTTCGAAACTTGATTCCAAAAATGATGCTATTGGGGAGTATAAGGCATTTGCAAATCCCTTCTCGTATGGTTCTTCTGTGAGATTGAATGAAACTAACTACGCCAGGTGGTCCAAAACTTTTATGATGTCGGTATTTGGACATCGTAGAAAACATATTCTGTTGGAAACTGAACCAAATGAAAAGGTGGGAAAATATATTACTTGGGACAAAGATAATGACATTGTTATGTCATGGATCATGAATAGTGTCGAACCTCATATTGCAGATGGTCTAATTTACTATAATTAAGTCAAACAGATGTGGGACAACCTTCGAGATACGTACTCTCAAGAGACTAATGTGAGTCGTATCCTGCAAGTCGAACAGGAGATATATAATTTGCAGTAAGGAGATCAGACCTTGGCTCAGTATTATCCCTTCACAGCTCCTGGCAACTTCTATACCCAAAAAATATGCAAGTGAACCAAGGTCTTTTGTAACAAAATGTTTTTGAAGATGAGCCTTTGTAGCTTCAATATCTTTCATATTATCTCCTGTAAGAATGATGTGTGATAACAAGGCAGCCACATATATAGCGAACAATCCAGTCCAGTGTTGTGAAAAGTGTTGAGGCGTAGCGAGGCGCTCCACCAAAATCTGAGGCAAGGCGTAAGCCTCAAGGCGTAAAGCATAAGCCTCAAGGCGTAAAGCGTAAGCCTCATTTTTTTTTTTTTGAAAACTTAAAAAAAACTATAAAAAATATCTAAATTTATAAATAAATAAAAAATGCTTTATTGATGAAGGAATTACGCCTTATACAAGAATAGCCAAAAAATAATAAACTGAGCATGTTTGGGCTTGGCTCATTTACCAAGGGACAGAGCTAGTGACTCATCTTCTTCTTGGAAGGACATAGGACATTTAGGAAGATGGTTTCTTGAGGGAACCATCCTTACAGGTTGCTAGTGTGTGGTGTTGGTTCAAGTCTATCATCTTTCCATTGAATGAAAAAATAAGAAATTCTTTTTCCTATTCAATAACCATGTTATGTTGACATCCACAGAGTTGGGTAATTTCATAATATTAGTTATTTGCATTGATCACCTAAAGTTTCCCTCTTTGCCTCAATGAAAGGCAAACCAGAGAAACTTAAGCCTCAAGCTCCTCTTCAAGACAGAAACCAAAAGCAAGTCTATGAGCAATACATGTTCAGGTATCCAGCTTCCAAGAGGACCTGTACAAATCATAGTGGAAAGCTACATGATCCTTCATGAACTACAGAGCAGGTGCCTTATAACTAATTTCAAGAAAAATATGATCAAAATGACTCATGGTTATGAGGAATGCTTACAGCCAGTAGAAGTTCTACATTGTAAATAATCTGAAATCATACACATGAGCATTCAACATACCAATCACCTTTAAGGCTATAAAAGAACTTGTCAACCTGAAGCTGGAAAGTTTCATAAACTCGGACAAAAAACTACTCATAAATGTTCAAGTGGATTAGATATATAGTCAACAGACAAAACAGAAAGAATGAGTGGAGTGGTTCCAGAATCATGTAGATACTGATGAGTTGTGGAGCCTGATTCAGAGTTTTTACCCTTGCAGTAAGGGGGGGTCTGGGGGCTCCCCCCAGCGTGGGTCCCGTTGCGCAATCAGCGGGCGGGGATCCAGGGGGCAGCAACCCCCGAAAGATTTTTTTTTTTTTGGCTTATGTTTGAGACCCGATTTCTTAAGGATCAGACCCGATTTTCTTGGGCTTCTTCTACTTTTGAAAGGCAAGCTCAGGTTAGGTTGACAGACGAGACAGAGAGAGGTGGGAGAGACCGAGACGAGAGGTGGGAGAGAGCAGAGAGATCAGGGAGAGACGAGCAGAGAGGTGGGAGAGAGCAGACGAGTGTGAGACGAGTGAGAGATGAGAGAGAGCAGACGAGTGAGAGAATTTGCAACCCTAAATTTTGGTCAAATGGGGGCTTTGACCCCCATTTGACCAAAAAAATGAGGCGCCTACGCCTCACCTCAAGGCGTGCCTCGCCCTGAGGCGTACGCCTCAAGGCGTATGAGGCGTACGCCTTGAGGCCTTTATGCTTTATACTTGCGCCTCAAGGCACAAAGGCCCTCACCTTGAGGCGAGGCGCGCTTTTTGCGCCTTGAGGCGCATTTTTAATAACACTGATCCAGTCTTTCATGAGAGGACAAAACATATTGAGGTTGATTGTCACTACGTAAGAGATATGGTTCAAGCTGGTCATATCGCTACCAAATATCTAAAGTCGGAGGACCAAGTTGCAGATATGTTTACAAAGCCTCTTGCTAGACCAAATTTCTAAAAATGTTGTGACAAGATGAGCATGATTGATATCTATGCTCCAGTTTGAGGGGGAGTGTTAAGATTAATTGTCCTATTGAGGTTTTAAGCATAAGTTTTCTCAAAGGTAGGTTATTTGATATTTCATAAATAAAGAGGGACTTGTAAGTAATTTTTTATAGTGGTGTCTCTCTATTTAATGAGGAGATTAGCCCTCTAATAGAATTTAACGAGTTTTCGCCTCTCTCAGCCAACTTCTCCCTTCTCTCTCTCTCTCTCTCTGCCTCGGTTCTGGCGCACCTCAGATAAGTTTCCATATATATATAATGTCAAATCTATTGCAAAACTGTGTTTGATTACTAAATCTGTGTATTTATTATGCAAACTAGTTTGCATATCTGCGCTGAATAAGATCTGTGAATCTTTATGTTAAATCAGTTCGCTATTAATCTGTGATAGGATTTAAACTTGTGTTCTTACATGCTCAATCTGATTACAAATATGTATTTGATTCAAGAACTGTGTTCTTGTACGCTAAAACATGTAATCTGGTTTTGATTATAGATCTGCGTTCTTTTCATGATAAACATGTTGTAATCTGGTTTTGATTACAGATTTGTGTTCTTTTTCATGTTAAACATGTTGTAAATCTGGTTTTAAATAAAAAACTGCATTTATATATATATATATATGACAGGTGTTTTATTTACAGATTAGTTAAAGACTACGTTCTTATAAAAGAATTTCATATATATATATATATATATATATATATATATATATATATATATATATATGACAGATTGTGTTTCCTGCTGCTCTTGAAAAAAAAAGGGAGAGTTTTAGCCCAGCCGACTGCAGTCAGCTGGGCAGCTTTCAAAACAAATCCAGCCAACTGCAGTCAGCTGGGCAGTTTCTCTAATATATATAGCCTAGCCGACTGCAGTCAACTGGGGTTAGATTCAAAAATATATATAATGCATGGGAATCAGCCCAGCCGACTGTCAACGGCTGGGACTGTGACCAGACACATCAAGCCCAGCCGACCAACATCGGCTTGGGCTGATGTCAATAGATTTTGCCCAGCCGACTGTCATCGGCTAGGACTGCTAACCAATCTCGTTTGATGCTGCCACTTAGGCCAGCATCAAACAACCTTTAAACTTCTCTTTGTAAGTTAAGTTAATAGCATGACAAAAAACCTCATGTATGCTGCCATAGTTAGACTGAATATGATTTCATTTTGTTGCTGTCATATGAGTTATTATAAGTCTGATTTTCGGACCATCATAAGTCTGATTTTTTTTGGACTGTTATATGCATGACTTTTTGGACTGTTTCGGTACTTGCTATGTGTTATAAAATATTACTCAGATGCATGTTGTATATGGCTGTTCATGCCCATGAGATGTTACCGAAAAGCATGTTAGATGGGACTGTTTATGCTTGTGAAGTGTTAGATATGCAAGGGTAATCATGACTGTTCATGTGTTTAAATTGTCACCAAATTACATGTTTATGTGTTTGTCCATGCACACTCGTTTAGTTGTTCATTTGATGGACAATAAAGTCTTAGTGTTGTCCCATGTGCGGGCAACATAGCTTCGGGCTCGGTAGCTATGTTTTTGTATCCCGAGCTGGCTCGAAGTGGCAAAAACATTTATACTTGACATATGCTCATGAAATTTTATATCTTGTCGACATAAATAAGCATATTATGACCACGTGAATTCTGAAGTTATATTGTTGTCGCATTAACATGATCATGTGCATTTTTTGGCATATTATGCATGAGATGAATCATGAGACAGGATGTATGTTGCAAGCGTGTGCTCATATGCATATGTGAATGATTTTACTTGTACATTCGTATTGTGTGTAAATGAATGTGCATTTGTGGGTATATTGGATTATTATATAGTTACATGTTTCCTGTGGTTTTTGCATAAGATGCATCAGTGGTCTGATGTGAACCATTGTAGGCCATGTGGGCCACGAATAGGTGTTACTCTAAGTTTTATTTTATTCATTGCAAAAATTCATTTGAAACTATTAATTTCTAAATTAATTGCACTGTTAAATTTTGTAACAGGCAAAGGTCTCGTGTTGTGTTTTGCATGTTGCTTTGCAAAACTAATCTTTTGAAAGGAATCGGTCTTTTGATAAAAAGATAAAAGAGATAAAACAGTGTAATTAATGTTTCTTCCTGAATGTCTCTTCTACAGTGTGGGAATCCTAGATGACGGTTTTGGGAAACTGTGAGGATACTAAAACTCTGTGTGCGATTGTGTCCCTGAACCCGATATGGTGATTCACCTCCCGGCTATAGTTTTAGGGAGTTTCCGTCACTTTGCCTGGGGGTGGTGTGTAGACGCAGCTGTTGTTTTGGTATACCAAGAAAGTGGCATCAGTGGATGTTGATTTCCCTATTGTCCCGATATTAGATGTTGATTTTTAATATTCTGATGGATGGTGTTGATTTCTGATATCGGTCGAGGGCCAAGTGTGGAACCCAATAATAAAATACAAATTGTGTGTTAAGCTACAACTGAGAACCGATCTTAAACTTCGAGAATTTGTTGTACCTGTTTTGAGTATCGGCGGGTTTTAATGAAAAGTGAAACTAAATTTGTGTGCATTTAATAGAGACATGCATACAAAAGAAAAGTCTGATAATAATTTAATAAGTGACTCATGCATGTGCATTGATATCATGCATATTTACTATTATTCTGCATTAGTTCATGCAACTTTACTTGTTTATTTTCCTGTTAGCTATGGCCAATGCATGATATTTAATCTTGAATGCCTGAATAGCTATTGAGTTGTGAGATTGTTGTAATTATGTTTCCTCTAAAATTATTGCATGGATTTGATTTATGATTTTCTTGCCTATTTGGATCTTTAGAGGAATTCGTACGCAGGATCTTTGATTATGACCCTGTACCCTTTATGTTTTTCACAGGACCTGAGGCCCACTGATAAAGACATCTGCTATATGGGGCTTACTACAAGGTTGCATGACTACTTTCTGATATTTTCTTTGGGACAATGTAGCTCTATTATTATTGACATTTATTTGATTATGTTCATAAACTTTAATTATTGATGAATAAAGTTAATTAGTTGATTGATGGTTAATGTAAGATGCCTTGTGGTTTGGACTGTGATATGTTTGTAAGGCCCCGGATCTCTCGGTATGATTTTCGTAATTGTTTTAAAAAAAATTTATTTTCCACTTTTCAACGGGGATGAATTGAGGTCGTTACACTTTATAAGGTACCAGAGCAAGAAAACTCTGAAAGAAGAAACTTCCTCTGATGGAAAGGGTTAGGTACATCAAACTCATTGACTCCTTTCATATTTCATCTTTTTCTCCTTTTTCATCTTCTTCCTTCTCTTTTTTCCCCCAAATCTATATTCTTATTTCTTTGATATTCTCATCTCTATTTCATCATATTTCTCCTTTTGTTCTTAAACTACTTCCTTTTCCCAAGAGAACCCTAACTTTTCTTTCTAATTTTTGTGTCCCCTTTCATTAATCCTTTGTTTCTATCCAATCAGATCTGGCTATATTCCTTATGCCTTGAAAAAAAAATCATCTGCATCCTCACCCTGTTAACTGCAACATATTTTCTTGCTTATCAGTGCATCACTATTTTATCATGTGATCATCAACAAGAAAAAGGAAAATGGAAAAAAAATGTAAATCTAAAGAAAAGGAGAGAGAGAGAGAGAGAGAGCAGCTGATCCCTATATATCTCTTATTTGATCCATATTCTTCTTTCTCTTTCTAATCCATCCTATTTGATATTGTGTCTATCACTTCTTTCTTAACTCAACTCGCTATCAAAAAAATTAAACTCTGATCAATTTTCTCACTTGGAAAAAATAAATTCCTCCCTTTATTCATAGTTTGAGGTTGATTGGCCACTTAGATGGATTCATTCCAACTCCACCTGACATATTCTCATGTGAAGAAAAGGATGATAAAGGAACAACCCTCACAATCATAGCTTCCAATTTAACATGTTTGGATTGGATCAAGAAAGACCAAGTAGTTGTGACACACATTATTATGACTCTCATCAGAGGTTCTTGTCTAAGTTCCTGATAGCTGCAATGCCCCCGAGTTATGGGGCCTTCTTCACATGCTACAACAACAACAACAACAACAACAACGCCTTCTTCACATGCTGTTTATACAAATATCAACACCCAAGATTTTTCAATTGAAAGAGGTGTACTGATTGTCGGAATAAGATGAAATCTATAACTGATCAACTTGCAGCAATTGGTGGCCCCATCTAAGACAAATTGATCAACACCTTGCCTAGTTTGGGGCCCTACTGCAAACTGAATGATCACAAGCTGGGTACCACAACCTATGTTTGAGGAGTTGGGGTCTATAACACTATGATATGAATCAGTGTTTATCTACAGTTTACACTCTTTTAATGCACATAAAATGTTGGTTACAAAATTCGGTGGTAGACACAGTCGTCATAGAGATTGATCAACCAGAATAAAGGATGAGAAAGGACTAACTTTAGAGCCATCAGGTGGTTGTAATTAAGGATGTGGCCTTCTTTTCTCCATTCTCATTATCATATTTTCCTTCTAACCATTATATGTTTCAATTGTTAAATGATCCATGCTGGTATCTAGTAAGAAACCTCCAATAGGAATCAGGCAGAAAATGGCCATAATATCCTGAAGTACCAAAACCCAAAGCACATGGTCCTTCCTCTGCTCTCTTCTATATCTTTGTAGTTGTACCTAGAGGTGATCTCTTGTTATCCCGTTATCCCCCCCAATCATTTGAATAAAAGTTTCCTTTCTAAACAAACAGGAAAAAAAAAGGTCTAGACCAGACCACCCAAAATATATTCCACCTAGGCCTCGACATAGTGGCAGTCTGAGGTGTCATGTTCTAAAAACTGCAACTTAGAGACAACACCATCCTACTTTTGATCCATAACTTCATGGAGTTTTGATTTCTCCTAAGAGTTGATTGGAAGTGATGCATGCAGCAAGATGAATGATTAAGGAAAGGTCATACATGAGTTATTACATCATTAATGGATCAAAGTTTGGTACTTAGTTCTTAAAATACGGTATCTATATACTGCACAGACATTTTCAGAAATTGAAACTTTAAGAATTGCTAGACATTATGTGACGGAGGAGCAGCTAAATCAGCTAAAAAGATGGGTAGAAAGTTATCAGATTTATTGTAGATCATTTCTTCGAACCTTTCCACCCAAAACATCTCTTGCCTCCAATAACAGAGGTTCATATCCCGCATCAGCAAGATACTTTGCAGTTGATAGACCGGCCAAACCTGGCAAAACAAGTAATCTTTATCAGAGAAAGATTTCAAGCTCATAAATCAGGATTATTGAAATTTAGGGTTTTAGACAACCAAGTCAGTTGTCAGCATATTAATACATGGAGATGGGTGCATATAAGAACTAATAGTCTAATAGCGCTAAATTTCAGTGGTCATTTCTTGACCCAGCTGTTGGTTTGAAAAGATAAGACTTGACAGCTGATAGATGCCACACAATGTAGTTAAAGTTTTCTACCTAAAATCAAATTCACATTAATTCCAAAAATTAGTCTGGAATTTTCTACAGCTGCCAGAATGAAATGTTGGAGACTTTGACATTTGGGCATCATCTGAGTCACCATATCAACACTATTAAATTTCAGATTCTTAGATGGTCAATGAATATATGGTACATGGAAAACTTCGACCCTTGGACAGTTCAAAAAGTGACACCTCTCAAATAGGAGCACATATTTATTTTGTTATATATCCAGTCTCATAGCAATTACATATGTTTTTGAAGGCATCTGTTGTTATAGTCACTAAAAAATGGCTTGGCAATGTTGTAAGAATTTGATCAATAGTCCTAATGACATTGCTTCTAGGAGGTCTATAATATTGGATAACATAAGGATGGCAGCACACGTGAAAAAGAACTTATTAAAAAGGGTATTTTTGTATGTTATCTTTGTAATGAAATAGCGGAAAATATAGAACCAATGCCACTAAGGGCTTCCAAGATCACAATCACAATGTGCACAAGCACAAGTCCATTAAGGGACAATACAATAGCCAACAAAGAGCAAACACAAAAGGATAAAAAATATACTCTCTTTATTGATCAAAGGATTTAGTAAAAGCTTAAAGGAATAAGGGGGAAACACCCCTATTTATACACAACAAAAAGGAAAGTGAGGGCCATTGAGGGCTGCCATATAGAGACGTTGGGGAACCCCAACGTCTCTATGGTCCGATGACCATAGAGCCCCCAATGGCATTGTTAATTACAAAAAGTAAAAAAAATAAAAAGAAAATAACTATTTTCTAAAACAGTTATTTATTACATATGTGAAAAGACAGAAATGCCCCTAATGAGCACTAGCTATTACAAAACTGAATATATATATATATATAAGTATATTTTAACAATCTTTCGGGGCATTATTGTATTATATTTGATTTCATACTGTTGTAAAATCTGCCATCAAGGGAAGTTCCGCGATTGTAACATGAGATGACCACCTATAGTGGTTATCTTTACCCTTTTGTATCCTTATCCTTATGTAACCAAATCCATCTATAAATACAACTACCTAGCCTGCATTGGGAGTCATGCAGCCTGAGCCCCATATTCAGAAATCTCTATCTATTCTCCAATTCCTTAGGGACCAGATCCTATTCGGGTGTATTCAGAAATATTGACTCTTGATATTCCATTCTTCTTTCTTCATCTCAGTTTCTGCTTCCTGTTTAAGAAACTCATGTTTTCTTTAACATTTATTTTCATATCTGATCTCCCTCCCTTTGACCAGTACTCTTTCTGTTTTACTGTGCATTTACCAAGATCTGGTTTGAGATCCATCTCTGTTTCTGAACCAGATCATATCAGATCTGATGAGTTTCTGTTTCTGTTTCTGTTTCTAAGTCATTACCTCTGATAAACCATGTCAACCAGATTAGTTTCTGTCTCTAACCATCCTCGCACTAATTGGGTATCATCCTATGTGTGTGTGTGTGTGTATATATAGATAGAGAGAGAGAGAGCAAAGCTGTGGTGCTTCAGGAGCACCTACACACATCTACTGGAAACAATGGATGTAAGCTGCAACTTATCAAAACCACATGGATCATCATACTTCTGATCAAACTTTTTAGATGTAAAAACAGGAGTTTTTGAGTAATGAAACTTAGGTACATTGTCAGCAGTAGATATTTGAAGATCTTAAAAAACCCACATGCACATCACAATCACATGATCTAAAACCGAACTACCTACTCATGACAAGTTATGGATTCTAAAAGGTGGGTATAGGTGCTCCCTAAGCACTGTCATTAATCTTTATATATATATATATATGTGTGTGTGTGTGTGTGTGTGTGTGTGTGTGTGTGTGTGTGTGTGTGTGTGTGTGGAAAGTATTTGTTAGTTGCTACCATCGTGGGTAGGGGTGTCAATGGGTCGGGTTTACCCAGACCCAACCCGTACCAAACCCTACAGGGTCCAGGTATGGTGATAAATAAGAAGACCTGGGACTGGACCTGAAGATCCGATTAATACATGGATCCAGGTATAGTTTGTCAAATTTTATACCAGACCCAGGGCCGACCCGAGTTCCAATTAAGACCCGCAATTTTTCAATGTAAAAATGATAAAAAATATTATTTTACTGGGTATGACCCGGGTCCGGTTCATGTAGTTCTTATCGGGTCCGGGTATGGTTTATCTTATGGTGGGTCTAATTAGACCCGGGTCCGGACCCGATACCATACCCGAAAATCGGGGCCAGGTCTGCTTCCACCTGGGTCCGAACCAAACCCGACCCATTGACACCCCTACTCGTGGGTAAAGAACTCCCTAGTTGGTACTCATAAGGGGAGGTTGTTTTGACCAAATCTGACCCCACGGATGTGTTCAGCATCGTCAAAATAGTAGGAATTGACCTTTGGATTGTAATTCTTTGGATGTAATAATATGATTATTTGAGGGTTGAAATTTTTTAACATTGTAGGCCTTTGATTTTTCAACCTTCCAAAAACCTGACATACATTTCAGAAAAGAATGACCCAAGGGCTGGGTTATACTCCAAACATGTATATCACATCTGCAGGATCAGATGCGCAAACAAATAAAATAAAATAAAATAATTACAAATTTTCACTAGGGGGCTCCTTACCCATGAGGGTAGACAATATTATCCCACATATATATATATAGGTGCCCGAATTTGAGTCTTATTGATAGCCCAATCATATATATACCCAAATTTGAGTCTTATTGATAGCCCAATCATAATCTGCAGCATATACATATATTGTGTTTATTTCACTATCATCTGTGAAATATATAAAGGAAGCCATTTGTTATTTCAAATAATCAGACAGATCAAACCAGTACTTCAGATTGACCAGATTAGTGTGACATCTCCACATTAACTTGATCTACCAAAAAAAAGGAAAAAGGAAAGCAGATCAAATTTGTATAAGTTCCCTAGTTTCTATCATATTCTCTTAGATTTTGTGATGGACCCAAGTACACAATCACCAATGAACTCCTCCTCCTTGCCCCAACTCATGTTCGAGAAACTCAATAACACCAACCTTTTGACTTGAAAAAGACAAATAATTTCATTCATCAAGAGTCAATACCTATCTGGGCATTTGGCTACGTCTAAGTCACAGGGACTAGGCAAACTGGGTGCCGCACCCGCATCGACGCGACACAACGCGGGTGCGGGTGCAGCACTCGGTGCGGTCAACGGGACCCTGGGTGCGGTCAACGCACCCAAGGTCATTTGTATCCATTTTTTGAACCAAAAAAAAATGCTCCCAAGTTTGCCTCCTGTCGTCGCCACCCGAACGGGTCAGCACCTCCCACTCTGGCAAACCCAGAGCCACCACGATGGTGGCTCTGGTCCACCGACCGGAGAACAGGAGGGTCGAGGGAGAAGGAGAAGAGAGAAGAAAACTCGGGGGAAGGGGGCTTTACCTGAGAAGGCCGCGGAGGGTGCTAAAGTCACCGGCGAACAGGGTGCCCGTGGGAGGGAGGGAGGTTGTCGAAAAAACGTTGTGAGAGAGAGGGAGAAACGAGCGGTGGGGCTCATCGGGGTTTCGGTGACTGAGGGAGCTCGAGAGGGAGGGAAACCGAGGGGGAGGAGAGGGTAACAAAGAGAGGGAGAGAGACGAGCACAGGGGGGCTGGGGGGAGGCTATCGATCGGCGCTCCGACGAGCCGTCTGCCGGCGGCTGGAGGTCGAACAGGAGGAGATACCAGGGCAGGCGGCGGAGGTGGGGAGGGTTTTCTCGAATGAGAAAAATCTAACCCCTCTGTTGCTTTATAAAAGCACGAGGGTGGGGTATCCAGTTTGGGTCTAGGTCGGGTCCAGACCCAACCCGAGTCCGACCCAATTTTTTTTTAATCGAACGAGTATTTCGTGTTGGTTTGAGGCGCAATTCGTGTTGATAAATTAGTAATACTGGAATTGGGTTAAGATGGCATTGTAATGATGAACTTACTTGGATTTATTTTTTCTTTCAAACTAATCTGATGGTTTGATTAGAGAATGACGGAGATAAAAGAATTCATAAAAAATCATAAAAATTATATATATATATATATATATATAATTTTTTATAGTTTTGCCACACCCCTGCACCCAAATGTTTTGAAAGTGCCACACCCCCGCACCCGCACCCATGTGACATAGGGCTACATCCTCGATTTTGCCTCTTACATGAGGAGAAGGATGAGAGTGGGGCGACCACGTTGTCTATATCAATTAAGAACCCAGATTAAACCACATGGATGAAAAGAGCCAAATCTTGGTTGCTGACATCACCTCAACAATCTCTTAGGAGGTGCTTATAGACATATCCCATGACTGTACCATGTTGGAGTTGTGAGCATGTTCGGTGCAAACATACTCGAAGATCTCATAATCAAGAGCCATGTATCTCGGAAAGGAATTTTAAGACTTAGAAGAGCATTCTAAGTCAGTTATGGAATATTTAAATAAATGAAGAGTATCAGTGACCAGTTGGCCTTGGTAGGATATGAAGTTTCAGACAAAAACAAAGCTCATAAGGTACTTGATGTTTGGGAGTGAGTACTGTGTTCTATCCGCTACCCTCCAGTAGCTCCTTGTACTTCTTTTGAGAAGCTCAAGCCTAAGCTCCTGCAATATGAAATCACTGTATAGTATTTACTATAATGAAACAAAGTGTGCACAAATACAATGCCACTAAAGGGCTACAAGGTGCACACTCACAAATGCCACAAAGGGCAAACACAATATGTAAAAATAATAATTTATTGAAACCTCACAAAAATGCAAGAAGCATTCTTCAAATACAATGGGAGGGGATCACCCCTATTTATATACAAAACAAGGGAGAGAAGGAGAGCTAAAAAGAGTTGTTGGAGCAAGCTCCAACAGTCACAAAAATAGTCGTTGGAGCTTGCTCCAACATCTCTTTTGACTAGTCAACCTAGTGTTGCCTAGTCAAACTCTAGTTTAAAAGTGAACTAGAACAAAGTTTTGAACAAAGTTCTGGTTCAAAGAGAACTAGATAAAATAAAAATAAAACGAAAGAAAAAATAAAGAAATAAAAAATATATACATCAAAAGAATATATATATACAATTTAACACTTAAAGTTTGCCTAAAAGGAAGTGAAACCTAAGAGCAACGTGAGGTTTGGTGAAGAAATTTGTTAGCTGGTATTCTTAAGTAACATAAGGCATATCAATAGTCTCATGTAGATACTCCTCTCGAACATAGTGACAATCCATTTCTATGTGCTTGGTGTGTTCGTGAAAAGTGTGGTTGTTGATAATATAAATTGCACTTTTATTGTCACAGCACGATGCGTTGGTCACTTGAACTCCCATATCTGCCAGTAATCTTCTGAGTCACACCACCTCCATCATGGTGGTTGCTATGGCCTGATACTCAACTTCAGTTGACGAGAGTGAAACCTTTTGTTGCTTCTTATATCGCCATGAAATCAGAGATTCACCTAGAAAAACACAAAAAACCAGTGGTTGAGTGTATGTTATTTGAATCACCTTCCCAGTCAGCATCATACAAGCAATTAAATCTAATGTAGAAGAAGAAGACAAAAAGAGGCTTCGAGAAAGAGAGGTCTTAATATAATCTAATAATACACAAGAATGCTCTCATGTGAACAAAAGTGAGAGCGTGTTGAAATTGACTAGTGTGTACAGTGTGTATTGCATCAAGTCTAGGAAGTTGTCAGTAAAGGGTAGGATCTTCAAGAGGTTTTCCATCGTCAATTCATATCTTGGTATGTCAACTCTCTTATCATCCGTAATGCCACACTTTGAAACAATATTAAAAGCAAATTTAGACTGAGATAACAGATACCCTACAGGAAAGTATGCAGCTTTAATTCCTAGAAATATTTTAAAAACCCCAAGTCAGTCATTTCAAAATATTTTTTAGAAGCTTTTTAATATTTTTAATAACTTGTTTGTCTCCTCCGGCGATGATCATGCCATCCACTTAGAAGAAAAGGATAATTACACCTGCATTAGACACCTTAACAAACAAGGCAGTGTCAGTCAAACAAGATCTGAATCCAATATCAAGCATAACTTGATTAAACCTATCATACCAAGCTTTAGGTGCTTGTTTAAGGTTATAAAGAGTTTTATCGAGACGAAGAGCTTTACCCTTGGGGATATTTATACCAGGTGGTGCCTCCATATAAACTTCTTCAACTAAGTTTTCATTAAGAAAGGCAGTTTTAACATATATTTGAAAGATAGGTCATTTTTTAAATGAGGCTAAGGCAACTAGGGTCCTATAAGTGAACATTCTAGCAACAGGAGCAAAAGTTTTTTAGTACTCTATGTCATATTCTTGAGAATATCCCTTGGTGACTAACCTAACTTTATATCTTTCAAGTGTTCCATCACTCTTGGTTTTAACCTTATATACTCACCTACAACCTATAGGTTTTTTTCCTTGTGGTATATCTTGAATGGTCCAAGTTGTAGCCTTCTCTAAAGCTTCTAATTCTACCCTCATGGATTCAACTCACTCAGAATGTTCTTTGGCTTGAGCATAGGTTTAGGGTTCTATATATAAATGAATTAATGTAATGAATGTCTTATATTTGGGAGAAAATGAGTCATAGGACACAAACTTCTCAGGTGGTTTAGAGATCCTAGATGACCTTCTGGTTTGTTCTTTAAACTGAAAAGAATATTTTTACAATGCACATGGGTGATTTGAATCCCTACGCCTAGAGTATTGTAAATAGTTATTATCCTTATGGGTTTGCTCTTCATCAATCATATCATCATCATGACCATTGTCAAGGTCACCTTCTATTATATTTCGATCATTATCAAGGTCACATTCATGACCATTATCAAGGTCACATTCATGATCATAGTCATTATGTTCTGAAACTAAGTCACATTCATGATCATAGTCATTATGTTATGAAACTAAGTCAAATAGAAAAAGAACACTCAGTTACTTCCTTAGTATTTTCAAAATCAAAGAATTTTTCATTTTCTAAGAAAGATACATTTCTCGAAACATATAATCTTTTATTTTTAAAATCAAAGCACCTATAACCTTTTTAGTTATCTAAATAACCTAAAAAGGCACAAGGGATAGCATGAGGAGAAAGTTTATCATTTTTATCAGTAAAAACAAAACATTTGATCCAAACACTTTTAGTCTAAAATAATCAGGAACTCATTTTAAAAAAAAATCAATTGGTGTTGTGTTTTGTAAAGAAGAAGATGACATTCTATTAATGAGATATGCAGCAGTCAATGCAGCTTCAACCCACAAATCCTTAGGTACTTGAGTTGCTACTAGCAAGGTTCTCGTGGTTTCCATAATGTGTTTGTGTTTGTGTTTTTGTTCAGCCAGACTATTTTGTTGTGGCGTGTGTGGACAAGATCTTTGATGTGTGATGCCATATAAATTTAAATAATCCTTAAATTTCTTTGATATAAATTCTCTCCCTAAATCAGTACGAAAGATAGAAATCTCATTTTCAAACTTATTTTTAACTAGGTTATGAAATATTTGAAAATGTGTAAAAACTTCAAACTTTTGTTTAAGTATATCCAAGTATGCCTAGAGAAATCGTTAACAAAAATCACATAATATGCATAACCACCTTTGGATAAGACTAGTGTTGGGCCCCATACATCTGAATGTATTAACTCAAGCGGTCTAGAAGAAACAAAGGTTTTTTCATGAAATGGTAATCCCTTTATTTTCCCAAAAAATACAATCCTTACAAGTAAAATTTTCAAATTTACAAAATTTTTCTAAACTTGGAAAACATTGGATTTTAGATACATGAGGATGGCCAAATCCTTCATGCCACAAATCTAAATCTAATCTCAGAACATTATAACAAAAAGTATCCTTGGGTATTTCTAAAAAATCCATATGGTAGAAGTTTCCTTCTCTATGGCCTTCTCCAATCAGCTTCCCTAACTGGCGATTTTGCACCCAACAACGATCAGAAGAGAAGGAGACATTATTGTAATGAAATAAGAACAAAAGCAAACAAGTGTGTCTTATGGGTTTACAAGAACACAACCAACCCACAAAGAATACCAATTGATCAATCCACACCACCCACACAAGGGTCAAGAGAATAAAAATAAATATTTTTTGTATTACACAAATGCTTAAGAAAGCATTGAATATATACAAAAGCTTATGACCTTATTTATAACAAGTGAGAAAGAACGCTCACATTCATGACCATTGGGGGCAACTCCAACAGCTAGTTGGCGTTATCCCAATCGATTACACCAAAAAGGCAAAATACAAAAAACAAAAAATAAAAATTATACAGTCAGTCCCTAATGGGTTGACTTCTATTACAAGGTAAAATAACCAAAATACCCTTGATGTGTATTTCGGTTTACATACATATAGACATACATGTTAAAATATATGTACTCACATATATATATATATATATATAAATACCCGATAGGGGTATTTTCAGCATTTCACAGTTGTTTATAAAAACAACTATTTGTTTAAATATTCTTTTTTGTTTTTTATTTTCTATTTTTCTTTTCCTTAAAAAACCTTTTTTATTTCACAATGGGGGTCCCACATAGAATTGTTGGGACCCCAGTCATATTTATGACTGTTGGGGGCTCCTAACGACTCTATGTGGAGCCCCCAATGGCCTCTCCTTTTTGCCTTTTCTTTGTGTATAAATAAGGGTCACTCCCCTTGTATTCTTCAAGCTTTTGAGCTTCTTTTTAATAAGAGCATTTGTTATTTTTATTGTTGACTTCTTTAAGGCTTGTTTGTATTGTCCCATAGTGGACCTCTCTCTCTTATTTCCCTCTCTTGTATTTGTCCATTGTAGGACATTGTGAATGCATTGAGCATTCTCTATATTTCTGCATACTTCATTATAATACATATATATTAATATATAAATAGATATATATATATACATATAAATATATATATTAGAAGCACATCTTAACACCCCCCTTCAAACTTACGGCGTAACATCCGAGAGTTTGCCAAGTAGGAAGTGAAATCCAGGTGACGGAAGCGCTTTAGTGAAGAGGTTTGATAGTTGATACTCAGATGGAACATAAGGCAACGTGATGGTCTTCTTCAGAAATTCCTCACAAAAGTAGTGGCAATCTATTTTAATGTGTTCGGTCCTTTCATGGAATGTATGATTGCTTGCAATGTATGATTGCTTGTAATGTATATTGCGCTCTTGTTGTCACAACATAATCTCAAGGGTTTTGCAATGTGAAGTCTCAAATCTTCTAGCAATTGTCTCAACTATATCAACTCGGACGTAATTGTTGTCATGGCACGATACTCTGCTTCAGTGGAAGAGAGGGACACCTTCTGTTGCTTCTTGCATCTCCCTGAAATTAGAGAATCACCTACAAAAACACAAGAACCAGTGGTTGAGCGTCTATCATTCATATCACTTCTCCAATGAGAATCAAAATATGCAATAACTTCTATCGGGAAAGAGGATGAAATAAATAACTCATAATTAATAGAATTTCTAATATATCTAATAATTCTCATTACAGCAGTGATATATATTGTAGTGAGAGAATGTTGAAATTGACTAACAGAATGAATAGGATCAAAAATATGAGGATGAGTAATTGAGAGATAAGAGAAAGTTCCAATCATTTGTCTATATGGAGTTGGATCTTTCAGAGGTTCTCCATCATCTTTCTTCATCTTTGCATTGATGACCTCTAGAGTATCAACTTGTTTTTCATCGGAGAGTCTTGATCGTTCGATAATCGTTGTTGCATACTTAGTCTGCGATAACAAATAACCACGAGGTGAGTAAGTCACTTCTATTCTAAGAAAATACCGTAAAAAATAATATATGTCATATCAAAGTTGGCTTTGAGCACATCTTTGATATCACTAACTCTCTGGTCCACCTCCTGATAATCATATCATCAACGTAGAGAAGTAATATCACCATTCATAAATTAGAAGACTTAACAAACAATGCAGTGTCAGTATAACAATGTTTAAAGCCAAGTTGTGTCATTACACTACTGAATCGATCATGCCAAGCCTTAAGGGCTTACTTTAAGCCATACAACGTTTTTCGTAACCAAATTTTTTTTCATATGCTAAACTTAAACCTGGTGTAGGATCCATGTAAACTTCCTTATTTTTTATATTCATTTGAAAAAACTGGTCATTTTTTAATTGATGCTATAAAAATAAGGGTTCTAACAGTAGTCATTCGAGTGACTGAAGCAAATGTCTCATCATAGTCTATTTTGTATTCTTGACTATATCATTTGGTTACTAACCTAACTTTATATCTTTCTAATGTCCCATCACTTTTAGTTTTTATCTTGTAGAGCCATCTACATCCTATAGCTTTCTTTCCTTTAGGTAATGTTTGAATTTTTCAAGTTTTTGCCTTTTCTAAAGTTTTTAATTCATCATTCATTGGCTTAATTCATTCTTGATGAATTTTAGCATCTAGTTCTACGTATGAGTGTATAGCCATTAAACAAGCTCTGTATTTAGGTTCAAAGAAATCATAGGATACGAATCTACTAGGAGCCTTTGAAATTCTCATAGATCTTCTAACACTAAAGGAATTTATATCTTGATTTTGAGAGTATCTTTCTAAAGCACTTGGTGGATGGTCTTCGGTACATCGAGTATAGGTTTGAATTTCATTATGAGATTGGTCTGTATTATCAAGAATGTCATTACATCTTGAGTGTCATCATTGACACTCTCAAGCATATCATGAATGTCATTACATCTTTCATGCTCATTAACAAGGTCGAAAAGAAATGAATAGTCACAATGCTCTTGGATTTTCTCTTTACCAAATCCATTTTCGTTTTTAAAAAAAAATAACATTTCTTGAAACATATAGTTTATTCCTTTTAATTTCATAACATCTATACCTTTTTTTATTTTCGGCATAACCTAGGAAAACACAAAGAATAGCTTTTGAGAAAAGTTTATCATTTTTGTCAGTAAGTACAAAGCATTTACAACCAAAGACTCTCAACCTTTTATAATCAGGAGATGTTTTAAATAATTTTTCAATAGGAGAAATGTTTTCAATAGTTTTTTAAGGCATGCTATCTTTCTAATAAACCGTCGTAAGAGCAGCTTCGGCCCAAAACATTTTTGGAACATTTCTTGATATAAGAAGTGTTCTAGTAGTCTCAATAATATGTCTACGCTTCCTTTCGGCTAGTCCATTTTTTTGAAGAGTATAAGAACATGATTTTTTATAATTTCATGTAAGTCAAGATAATTTTTGAACTCCTTTGATACAAATTCTCCTCCAGAATCAATTCTAAAGATTTTAATATTAGTTTTAAATTGAGTCTTTGTATAACAATGAAATTTTTGGAAGCAATCAAATACTTCGGATTTACATTTAAGAAAATATATCCAAGAGTGTCTACTATAATTATTCACAAACACAATATAATAAGATACTCCTCATTTGGATATAACCGGAGTCGGTCCCCATACATCCGAATGTACCAACTCAAATGGATTTTTAGATATAAAATGACTAGGCCCAAAGGGTAAAGATTTCACTTTACCGAGGATGCAATATTCACAAACAAAATCTTTTTCTTTATAACTTGTAAGAAATGGAAACAAATGTAATTTTGATATACTAAGATATCCTAGTCTTTTGTGCCAAATTTTTATATCTTTCTTTTTCATAAAATTACAAAAAGTATGTTTTGATAATATAATGAAATGGTGGTCTTCAACAAATGCACGAATAACTCACAAACAAGTGTCTATTGGAGACACTACAAGCATGACCCTTGAATGGGTATAAAAGGAAGAACACTTGAAAAATAAATAATACTTTATTCAAGAACAAAATGCTTAAGAAGCATAGTTATTTACATTGAAGGGGTGTTGTTGGACTACAGTCCAACAGCATTTATTATAGTTGTTGGACTACAGTCCAACAACTATTTGCATAGTCAAGTTCTAACAGGAACTTGACTGGATCAAATATCTAGTTTCTATTGAACTAGATGCTAAAAAAGAAAATAAAGAAAAATAGAAAAAGAAAATAATAAAAGAAAATATAATAATATTAAATTATATATATTACAGTTTACATTTTAACACTCCCCCTCAAACTTACGGTACAATGAGCGAAAGTTTGTCTAAGAGGAAGTGAAATCTGGGAGCAGCGAGAGGCTTGGCGGAGAAGTCTGCTAATTGATATTCTGATGTAACATATGGCAGATCAATGGTTCGATGTAAGTATTCCTCTCTGACATAGTGACAGTCCATCTCAATGTGTTTAGTGCGCTCATGAAATGTCTGGTTGCTTGCAATGTAGATCGCACTTTTGTTGTCACAGCACATCTTTGAAGCTTGCGTTGCTTTAGCTCCCATATCCGCTAGCAAGCGTCTGAGCCAAACAACCTCTATAGTGGTGGTTGTTATGGCTCTGTATTCAGCTTCGGTGGAAGAAAGAGAGACTTTCTGCTGCTTCTTGCACCTCCACGAAATTAAGGTTTCACCTAGGAACACACAAAAACCAGTAGTTGAGTGTCTATTATTGGGATCACCTCCCCAGTCAGCATCAGTATATGCAATTAAATTTAATGAAGATGAAGCAGGCAAGAAGAGTCCTCGTGAAAGAGAGGATTTTAAGTATCTAATAATACGCAAAATTGCTCCCATATGCACGGAGGTGGGAGCATGTTGAAACTGACTGGTTATATGAACCGCATGAGTTATATCTGGCCTAGTAATGGAAAGATAAGAAAGAGCTCCAACGAGTTGTCTATACGGAGTAGGATCATTAAGAAGTTCTCCATCATCAATTTTCATTTTAACATTGACAACTTCTGAAGTGTCTACTTTCTTATCATCTGTAATTCCAGACCTGGAAACGATATCAAGAGCAAATTTAGATTGAGATATCAAATACCCCCGAGGGGAATAAGCAACTTCAATGCCTAAAAAATATCTAATAAACCTAAGTCAGTCATTTCAAAGTGAGTTTTAAGAAGAGATTTGATATTTGCAACTCCCTGTTTGTCGCCTCCGGTGATGATCATATTGTCCACATAGAGAAGAAGAATAATGATGCCTGCATCAGTTTTCTTAACAAACAAAACAGTGTCAGTTAAACAAGGTTGAAAACCAATATCAAGCATAACATGACTAAATCGGTCGTATCAGGCTTTTGGAGCCTGTTTAAGATCATAAAGAGCTTTTTCTAGACGAAGAGCTTTACCCTTAGGGATACTAATACCAGGTGGGGCTTCCATGTATACTTCTTCAACAAGATTCCCATTCAGGAAAGCATTTTTGACATCTAATTGAAAGATAGGTCATGTTCTAATGGAGGCCAAGGCTATTAAAGTTCTAACAGTGGTCATACGGGCCACAGGAGCAAATGTTTCTTCATAATCGATGTCATACTCTTGGGCATATCCTTTTGCTACTAAACGGGCCTTATATCTTTCCAGGGTCCCATCACTTTTGGTTTTGATTTTGTATACCCACCTACAACCTATAGGTTTCTTACCTGGAGGGATATCTTGGATCGTCCAAGTATTGGCCTTTTCTAGTGCATCCAATTCTATTTTCATGGCTTTTATCCATTTTATATGATTTTTGGCTTGAGAATAGGATGATGGTTCAACATATGATTGTATTAATGTAATGGTGGCCCTATACGTGGGTGAAAAAGATTCATAAGACACAAATTTTTCTGGAGGTCTAGAGATTCTAGACGTTCTTCTAGGTGAGACTTCAGAGTATTTTTGTAATGCACATGGAAGATTTTGCTCTCTACGTCTTGAATATTGTAGACTAACATCCCTATGGATTTGCTCTTCATTATCATCATTTTCAACAATAGGACTTTGATCATTGTCAAGGTCACATCCAACATCACATTCATCGGATTTTGAAGTTGGATCAATTAAAAACGAGTATTCAGTGACATCCTTGGATTTTTCAAATTCAAAGAAACTTTCTTTTTCAAAAAAAGATACATTTCTTGACACATAATTTGTCATTTTGAAAATCGAAACACTTGTAGCCTTTTTTATTATCAGCATATCCTAAAAAGGCACATGGGATTGCACGAAGAGAGAGTTTGTCATTTTTGTTGGTGAAAACAAAACATTTGCATCCAAAGACTCTTAATCTAGAATAATCTGGAGTTAAATTAACAAGCTTTTCTATTGGAGTTGTATTCTTTAATGAAGAAGATGGCATCCTATTAATGAGGTAGGTGGCAGTTAGGACCGCTTCAGCCCAAAAACTTTTTGGAACTTGATTTGCAATTAGCAATGTCCTAGTAGTTTCCATAATGTGCCGATGTTTGCATTCGGCTAGGCCATTCTGCTGTGGAGTGTGTGAACATGATCTTTGATGTGTAATACCATGTAAATTGAGATAGTCTTTGAATTCGTTGGACATAAACTCTCCCCCTGAATCAGTGCGAAAAACGAAAATATCATTTTGAAACTTATTTTTAACCATTTTATGAAATATTTGGAAGTTAGCAAAGACATCAGATTTATGTTTAAGAAAATAAATCCAAGTATGTCTAGAAAAGTTATTAACAAAAATGACATAATATGTATAACCACCTTTGGAAATAACTGGTGCGGGGCCCCAAACACGCGAATGTATTAACTCAAGTGGTCGTGAGAAAACAAAAGTTTTACTAAGAAATGGTAACCTTTTCATTTTGCCAAGAATGCAGTCTTTACAAGAAAATTTTTCAGAATTACAAAATTTTTCCAAACTTGGAAAATATTGAATTTTAGACATATGAGGATGGCCAAGTCTTTTGTGTCATAAATCCAATTCTAATTTCTGAATATTATAACAAAATGCATTCTTGGGTAATTCCAAAAAGTCCATGTAATAGAGTCTTCCTTCTCTATGGCCTTCCCCAATCAGCTTCTCTGACTGGCGATCATGTACCCAACAACCATGAGAAGAGAAGGAGATATTACATCCATAATCAGATATTTGTGAGACAGATAAGAGATTCAAATTAAGATTAGGGATATATCTAACTTCTGGGATAAAAAAATGGATTTTTGAAGATTTTCAAAACATCATATTCCTTTTACTTCAAGAGATGTGCCATCGACTGTAAAAAACTTTGACACACTTGAGTTATTTTTAAGACATTCAGATAGACTATTAACATTGAGGGTCATGTGAAAAGAAGCACCAGAATCTAAAAGTCAAGGAAAGTTACCTGGACCGGAGAAAGATGCAACTACCGCTCCAGTTGAGGCTTCGGTTGAGGAGGATACCCCTTTGAGAAGAGGTTGAAGGATTTCCATCAGTTGAGCCATAGACACAGGTGCATCTTAATCTTTTGACTCGGATTCAACAGATGCAACTCTTTTTTCTTCTCTTCTTTTTAACTTTGGACATTGAGGCCTATAGTGCCCCGGTTCATGACAATGATGACAAATAACTTTTCTTTTATCAAAGTCGCCGTTTTGCCATACAAAATGAGGCGGCTTGTAAGTACGAGTATGATTCCCCGGTCTAGATACAGCTAAAACTGAGTCATCATCAACTTTTGGAGTACTTTTTCTAAGTCTATTTTCCTCCATAGTGAGCTCTTCTATAGTATCAACAATAGAAGGAATTTTTCCACGATGTAATAGGGCCGATTTGGTGGATTCAAACTCCGGCCTTAGACCATTCACAAATTGATAGAAATGTTCCATATCGAGTTGCTTTTGGCGAAGCTCGATATCTTCGGCACAATGCCATTTGGGCTCAAGAAGAGCCAAATCTTCCAAAAGTTCGGACAACTCATTATAATATTCTCGAATAGTTTTATCTTTTTGAGTCATTGTCCGAACTTTGTCTTGTAAATTGGATACATGTGCAATATCTTTAAGGGAATACATGTTTTTGAAGTATTCCCAAGCCTTATCGGCATGCTCAAACTTAGCTAGACTAGAGCATTTTTTAATGTCTATGCTATTGATGAGCCCTGACATAATTTTTGCATGCCCTATCCTCCACTCTTTTCATTTCTTTTCATAAGTGGCTAACGCCTTACTCTTCTCTTCTTCCGTTAGAGGAACCTCTTTATCACCCTATTTCTTGGTAAGAGATAGTTTAGGTTCCAAATCGGAACCATCCACTATACCCCATAAACCTTTTCCCCAAATGTGGTGCTTCATAATTGAAGCCCACATTACATAGTTAGTATCATTTAGTTTCATAGGAATGATGGTGATCTTATCATTGTCATCCATTTTTTACAAGGGTAAGAGAGGAATAAATAGGAGGAGAGAGAGAGAAAAATAAAAAGAAAAGAAAAAGAGTAGACAAGGGAACAAGAGAGGATACAAAACCAAAATTTTTTATAGCACAAGTTCGCCTTTCTTCAAACAAATCTTCTTGAGCCAAGAACAAGGTGATGAAACACCTTTTGTAAATGTTGCACGGAAATCGAGGCGAAAGCACTTCAAGATCTAAGGATTTCGTAGCTCTGATACCATGTAATGAAATGGTGGTCTTCAACAAATGCATGAATAACTCACAAACAAGTGTCTATTGGAGACACTACAAGCATGACCCTTGAAAGGGTATAAAAGGAAGAACACTTGAAAAATAAATAATACTTTATTCAAGAACAAAATGCTTAAGAAGCATAGTTATTTACGTTGAAGGGGTTCACCCCTATACATACAAAAAAGTGGAAGAGAGAGGAGAGCTCATTTTGAGCTCTCCAAAAGAGACGTTGGACTCTAGTCCAACGTCTTTTATTATAGTTGTTGGACTACAGTCCAACAGCATTTATTATAACTGTTGGACTACAGTCCAACAGCTATTTGCACAGTCAAGTTCCAACAGAAACTTGACTGGATCAAATATCTAGTTTCTATTGAACTAAATGCTAAAAAAGAAAATAAAGAAAACTAGAAAAAGAAAATAATAAAAGAAAATATAATAATATTAAATTTTATATATATATATATTACAGTTTACATTTTAACAGATAATTCAAGATTGTCCATAACATAGAGATATCATCGTCTATGCCCTCACCCAATCGGTTTCCTGGACTGAAGATTCTGTATCAAACAATCATTAGATGAAAACAAGATTTTACATCCAGGGCCGTAATTTAGGAAACGAATAAGAGGTTTAAATTCAATTTTGGTACTACTCTAATATTTGGTATAAAGAAAGTTTGTTGCTTTTTAAAAGACCCAAAACTTTTCATTTTTAAAGAAGTTCCATCGGCGGTTGAAATATAAGAATCATTTGGATTAGTATAACATTCGAATAATATGGACTCATTTGGGGTTATATGAAAAGAAGCACCGGAATCAAGAATCCAAGTCTTACCGGGGTCAATGCCTCTGGATACAGTCGCACCCGAGAAGGAAGAAGCTTGATTTTTTAACATTGATTGCAGTGCCTCCATGAGTTATGCCAAGGATAATGAGTTGATGCATTTGGAGTCATCTATACCATTTCTTTCAAAAGATGGTTCCACCGAAGCCCCCTTGTTATCATCTCTTTGATCATCTTTACTTCTTTTAGAGCAAAAAGGCTTGATGTGACTTGGCTCATAGCAATGGTAACATATAACGCCCCAAAATTTCGACTTGTGATTTCGAAAACATTATCGAAAAAAAAACCTTTCAAAGATTTAAAGTTTTTACTTTTAAAATCGACAGCGGAAGACATTTAGAAAGGAGCACAAGTCAACAAATCATGGGTACGTTAGCTGAAAAACCATCATTCACATAAACCACAACTTAAAGAAATTGAGGAAATAAGGCAATAGATTAAAAATCTGTAGTTTATTACAAAATGAGCATATTTCCAAAGTTCAATAATCTAAAGAAAAACTCAAAAAGACTCAGAGCCAAACCGCCAGCAGAAAGAAGATAAATCTTGAGCCATATTGCACCACGCCATCGGCCGTCTGTTAAGTCCTACTCCTCACATGCCCATGAAATTGGTCAGTTTCATAACAAACCAGTAGGTGCACGAACAGATAAGTAGAATGAAAATAAAGCAGGACATTCATGAGATAAGCAGTTATTATATTAAAACAATCATTACAATTATAATCTATTATAACAAGTGTAACATGTGCAAAGAGTTATTGTTTGAATCATTTCAAGCAGTGTAAGTCTCAATCATCTACAACTATTCAAGAAAATATTCTTTAAGTTCTGATATTAACTGGCCTGTGGGTACGCACAGACGCGAAACGTAGAAACAGCCAAGACCGATCCGGGGGTTTATTATGTCAGGTGTTTTCATTAACCCGGATGGTTGACTGAGTCTGCTCCTAAGGGGACGGTCAGTGACCAAGAGAGTAAATCCCCAAAGGCATTCGTGGCCCATGGATGCATCCAACTTCTGCAGAAGTACCTGGGAGTTACCACCTAGGATAATTTATGGTATTCCCAATTTCCCTAACTCCGATGACTGGGGAAGCTGAGTCTTTTGCCCGTGGGGTGGTTGTTAACAACCTGTCCATCGGAGTTTTTGTATTATCCATCCTCTTCCTTGATAAACCGTGTAGGTCGAATGGGTATGACGGGGGTTTCTTAACAGCCGCCCCATCCTACATGCTCTGGTCTATTAGACCCACTCAAGCATCTTGCCTGTGAAGGCGAATGGTCACCATTTATGTGATCTCAGCATTGTGCTAAATGCACGCATCGAGGTTGCTACAACCTCATCATCCAACCATCGTAACCCACATGGGACGTACTTGTCCAAAAGTACGATCGTACCTTCCTAGAAGTACAACTACGATGAGAGGGCAACATATAATGTTTTATGATTCTTTTGGTTCATACATGACATGTATTGCTCTTTGAGCAATTGGCCTGTGGAGGCCGACATTATCTCATCTATATCAATAAAGTGTTGAGTTCCAATTCAAGGTACTCCATGACCTCTCATCAAATTTATACCATACCTGCCTTAAGGTTCAGTTGTAATAGTAATTGCAGTGGGTTTCTATCTAGAAATGAGTCTATTCACAAAGTTTACATTAAGTATGCAATTTCAAAAGGATAAGCATGCAGGACAGACAATCACAAGTCAAGAAGTCCTACAGGTAAACAGGTATACCAATTAAACTACTTGATTCTCTCTAGAATGAGTCTACCCATAGAGTTTACTCTAAGCATGTAGTTTCAAAAGAATCAGAACGAGTAAAACACTGACTAGCAATTCATAATTAAATACTTCTTCAGATAAGCAGGTATGTAAAATAACTATTCTATCTCAGGAGTCTTATTTTATTCATCCAAAATCCTCGTGCGACTTTCCCCTACCTCGGGATGTCGTGCAGCTGTGTGCGTTTACGGGTGTAGATGATACGAGGCTTAGGCCGCGGAGCCAGAGTGGGGTTCGATGCGATGTCTGCAAAAGTATGAATATTCAATGCTACATTATTTATCATGCGGAGAAATAGAAAGTTAGGCCTGTCGATCGAAAAAAAGAGAGGCAGCAGGGGTGTGCCCCTGTTTGCCGAAATCAGAAAAGCGACAACAGCGGGGCGACAGGAGCTGAGCCCCTGTCGAAAGCACTGAGGCGGCAGGAGGCCAGCCCCTGCCAACAGCAACGAAGCGACAGGGGCTGAGCCCCTGCCGACGGCATCGAAGCGGCAGGGGGGGCAGCCCCTGCCGACAGCATGAGACGGCAGGGGGTCTGCCCCTGCCGACAGCAACGAAGTGGCAGGGGCCAGGCCCTGCCAACAGCACGAGACGGCAGGGGGCCAACCCCTGCCAACTGCATCGAAGCGACAGGGGGTCCAGCCCCTGCCGACAGCACGAGACGGCAGGGGACCAGCCCCTGCCGACTGCATCGGAGCGACAGGGCTCCAGCCCCTGCCGACAGCACGAGATGGCAGGGGACCAGCCCCTGTCGACTGCATCGGAGCGGCACGGGGGCCAGCCCCTGCCGACAGCACGAGACGGCAGGGAACCAACCCCTGCCGACTGCATCGGAGCGGCAGGGGGGTCAGCCCCTGCCGACAGCACGAGACGGCAGGGGACCAGCCCCTGCCGACAACATCGATACGGCAGGGGAGGCCAGCCCCTGCCGACATCATTGAAGCGGCAGGGGCTGAGCCCCTGCCGACATCAACAAGGAGGCAGGGGCCAGCCCCTGCCGACAGTCGAGAGGCGGCAGGGGGCCAACCCCTGCCGACAGAGAGAGGGAGAGAGCTCGGGAAAGGGGTGACAGGGGGCAACCGACCTCTCGTCGGTTTCCCTATCACCCACAGGGGTAAGGCGGTGTCGCAGGGGCCATTGGTCCCCTGCCGGCACTCTGGCGCACCCCCAGAGGGAAGAGGGGACGACAGGGGCCTCGTAGGCCACCTATCGGGCCTCTGATGAGCACAGAAGAGGCGGGAGGGCGCGGCAGGGGTCGTGCGCCGCCTGTCGACCTCCCGGCGAGGTGACAAAGAGGTGGGGTGAGGAGGAGAAGAGGGAGGAGAAGAGTCATACCTGGGAGGCGGTGGCCGGCGTGGGTCGCAGCGACGGCGCTGGTGGCGAGCGCAGCAACGGAGGAGGGGGGTCATCACGAGGGGATCGAAGGCTTCGAGAGGGAGGCGCGCCTCCCCTCGCCCTCCCTACAGTGCTCTTAAAGAGCTCGAGGGCGAAAAATCGGGGAAGCCTCGGTTGGCTTCCCTTATCGGGTCTCAGGCGCGGGAAAGGTTGCGGCGCACAGGGGAAAGGGTTTTCTCCAAAACCCTTTCTCCTATGTCGGGTTATTAAAACCCTAATGAAAAGGGGCCCGGGTCGGGTTCGGACCTGACCCGACCCGGCCCGGGTCCAATACATTTTTTTTTAATGTGGGTTTTACATATTAGTTTGTCACTCTTCTTGTATTCATTATCGCCTCTTTTATCATTTTGATTTCTTCCATAGTCGTTGGAATTTCTTTCATTCTTATTATTTCTTCTAAAGTGAGGAGGTTTATAACTCTTTATGTTATTGCTGGGCTTTGACATAGCAAGTACGGATTCTCCATCTTTTAAAGAAGATGATTTTTTCAACCTATTTTCCTCCATAATTAATTCTTCAAGAGTTTCAACTATGGTAGTTACACCTCCTCTATGAAGAAGGGCTGATTTGGTTTCTTAAAATTCAAGTCTAATCACATTAACAAATTGATAGAAATGCTCCATTCTAATTTGTTTTTCACAGAGTTCTACATCTTCGGGGCAATGCCATCTTGACTCTAGAAGAGTCAATTCGTCCCAAAGAAAAGAGAGGGCATTATAATATTGCCTAATGCTTATCTCTCCTTAGGTCATAGTTCTTACCTTATTTTGCATATTACATATGTCAGCAATATCTTTAAGACTATATATATATATATAAGATATTTTCATGCATCACTAGCAAAACCAATTTTTGCTAAACTAGATCATTTTTTGTTGTCAACATTATTGATGAGCCATCCAATTGTCTTGGAATGACCCATCTTCCATTCTTTTTATTTTTTCTCATATTCAGTGACGGCCTTAGACATCTTTTCTCCTTAAAGAGACACTTTTTTTTCATTTTTCATCTTGGTAAGTATAAGTTTAGGCTCTCTTTTAATGCCATCAACCAAACCCCATAGACCCTTTTCTCATATTTTATGTTTTACTATGGATGACCACATCACATAGTTAGTATCATTGAGTCTCGCGGGAATGAAGAAGATCACTTTTCTTTCATCCTCCATTTTTTACAATAACGAGAGAAAGAGATAGCCGATGCTCCACTAATCACACGATCCTCCGCTTGGCCTTTCTAAATGAATCACAACCCAAGAGCACCAAAGCTCGGATACCATGTAATGAAATAAGAACAAAAGCAAACAAGTGTCTCTTATGAGCTTACAAGAACACAACCAACCCACAAAGAACACCAATTGATCAATCCACACCACCCACACAAAGGTCAAGAGAATAAAAATAAATACTTTTGTAAAGCAGCCCCTACAGCTAGTTGGAGTTGTCCCAATCGATTATACTAAAAAGACAAAATACAAAAAATAAAGAATAAAAATTTTACAGTCAACCCCTAATGGGTTGACTTCTATTACAATGTAAAATGATTGAAATACCCCTTATGGGTTTTTCGGTTTACATACATATGGACATACATATATATTAATATATACATATAAATATACATATTAGATGCACATCTTAACAATTACATCTATGGTCAGAAATTTGAGAAACTAATAAGAGCTTTAAACTTAATTTGGAAATATATTTAACTTTTCAAATTTTGCAAAATATTTTCAAAAAATTTTACTCCTTTTATTTCAAGAGATGTACCATCAGCTGTAAAAACATTTGACATGCTTGAGTTACTATGATATTTAGATAAAATATTATTATTGGGGGATATGAAAACAAGCACTAGAATCAAGAAGCCAAGGAATTTTACAAGGGTTGTTGAAGGATGAGACTGTAGCTCCAATGGATGCTTCATGTGAAGAAGATGTCCCTTTGAGTAGTGGTTGGAGAATTTCCATTAGGCATAGATACAGGGGCATCATGAGTTTTGTCATTCGATTCTTGAGGAGAGCCAACCGAAGCCACCTTCTTTTCTTACATTTTTTTATACTTTGGACATTGAGTTCTAATGTGACCCGGTTCATGGCAATTATGACATATAAAATTTTTCTTGTCATGCTCAGTGTTTGGTTTCCAACAAGGCTTATTTTCATACTCATTCACTTGTTTCCATTGAGGTGGTTTATAAGTGCGCATGTAATTGCCCGATCTAAAGGCGGCAAGAACGAAGTCATCTTCATTCTTCAAAGTATGCCCTTTAAGCCTATTCTCCTTCATAATTAACTCTTCAATAGTGTCACCAATAGAGGGAATTTTACCTTTCCGTAAGAGTGTCAATTTGGTACTTTTAAATTCTGGTCTCAATCCATTTATGAATTGATAGAAATGTTCCATATCAAGTTATTTTTTACGGAGCTTAATGTCTTCAGAAGAATGCCACTTAGGCTCAAGAAGAGATAATTTTTCTCAAAGTTTGGACAAGGCATTATAGTATTCTTTAATACTCTTGTCTTTTTGTATTATAGTACGAACTTTGTTTTGTAAATTGTATACATGTGCAATATCTTTAAGGGAATACATATTCTTAACGTATTTTCAAGCCTTATCGGCATGCTCAAATGTGGCAAGGCTAGAGTATTTACTAAATCCACGCTATTGACAAGATAAGTTATAATCTTGTCATATCATATTCTCCATGCTTCCCACTTTCTCTCATAAGTGGCTAAAGCTTTGGTTTTCTCATCATCTATGAGAGGTATTTCTTTTTCGCTTTCTACCTTAGTGAGAACCAGTTTAGGTTCCGGATCGGAACTATCCACTAGTCCCCACAACCCCTTTCTCCAAAGGTGGTGCTTCACAATTGAATATTATGTTACAAAATTAGTATTGTTGAGTTTCATAGGTATGATGGTGACTTTTCATGGTCATCCATTCTTCAAAGGGGTAAAAGAGATAGAGAGATATAGAGGAGATGAGAAAAGAGAAAAAAATAGAGGAAAGAAGCAAAAACACGTGCACCACACCACGAACAAGAACCATGAACCACTCTTGTCTTCAAAAGCACGATCACACGACCACTTGAATCACCAAAGAGAAAGAGGTACTTTTTTTGTTCTCACAAGCACAGAAAACGAGGCATCAATCTTCAAAGATTCAAGAGCATCCAAGCTCTGATACCATGTAATGAAACAAAGTGTGCATAAATACAATGTCACTAAAGGGCTACGAGGTGCACAATCACAAATGCCACTAATGGGCACACTCAAAAATGCCACAAAGGACAAACACAATATGTAAAAATAATAATTTATTGAAACCTCACAAAAATGCAAAAAGCATTCTTGAAATACAATGGGAGGGGATCACCCCTATTTATATACAAAAGAAGGGAGAGAAGGAGAGCTCAAAAGAGTTGTTGGAGCAAGCTCCACCGGTCACAAAAAGAGTCGTAATCTCTTTTGACTAGTCACCCTAGTGTTGACTAGTCAAACTCTAGTTCAAAAGTGTTCTAGTTCAAAGAGAACTAGATAAAATAAAAATAAATAAAAAATAAAGAAATAAAAAATATATACATCAAAAGAATATATATACATATGTATATATGTATATAATACATATACATACTCTCGTATGTACATATATAAATATATATATATATGTTATATATACATGTATATACTATATGTATAAATATATATACAATTTAACATTTACTATAGAGACAAATAAAATATTTGGAGACTCTCATGAAGTCCTCATTATAGTAGGACCTTCATCACATGGACAAGTCAGGAAATAATTACTGAGGAAGAGGTTGTAGCTGCAATAGGAATCAAGGGGCCTTGGTATATTACCACTTCCTTTCTTTCCTATCAGCACAAATCCAGGTTGCAATATTCCTATATGCCAGATATGTAAGAGGTGTGGCCCTATGAAGTGGTCATGTGAAGTTGAACTGTTAACATAAAAGATGATCCGAAACATAATCATGAAGCCAACTTTGTGCAATACGGCATGAAAGTTCAACAAGGTGCAGGTAGCTCACAAAGTAGTAACCTACACTTAGGGTGTGTTTGATAGTGGAGCCCACGCCGCTATCAAACAGTGAGAAAGTTCTCCCCGAATTTCAGGGAGAACTTTCTCTAAAAAGGGGGGCGGGGGAGTCGCGACACCCACCCTGTGATTTTTCCCCTGGGTAAATATCCAACCCAAAAAATAAAAAACTCGGGGCCTCTCCTCATCAGGCTCTCGTCTCTCCAGGGCATCTCAGCTGCAGCGAGCTAGGGCATCGCTCCTTGCCACGGTGAGTAGATCTCTCTCTCTCTCTCTCTCTCTCTCTCTCTCTCTCTCTCTCTCTCTCTCTCTGCTAGCTATGGTGGCCGGATCCCTAGGATGCACTCTGTGGTAGACATGGTCGCCGGCAGCCTAGGGCACGTTTAGGATTGACTGTAGCCAGAACCTTACAGTCTGTGGTAGCCATGGCTGCACAATCATCTCTCATCTGGTTAGGGATTTTGAGTTTTTTTTTATTAAGGCCCTGTATATGTGTTTTTACATTTGATCAACGGACCTGTATATGTGTTTTTACATTTGATAAATTCTAACTTATTCCATTTTTGCAATCAAACACAGGAAATTCTTCCATATGTTTTTTTCCAACATCATCAAACACAAGATAAACTCTTCCTGTGACAAAAACTTCAGGAAGTTTTTATCTCCAAGTGATCAATTTGTTTGATATGCAAATGAGATTCTCTTTTTAGCTATATGAATGCACTCCACAAGGTAAAACTATAGAAGATGATAATTCAATGGCCAATCTATAAGAATCCATCTCAAGCAAGCTATCTAAGTTGTAATTTGCATCATGGCTCGATACTCTAGCTCTACAGTAGATAGTGCAACGGTCTGTTGCTTCTTACTTTTCCAGAACAATCTAGAAGGAAAATACAAAAGTCTGTGTGCAGCGACGACTTTACTGCATTTACTAAAGTTCGAATCATGATATTCTCTACGTTATTGAAGGAAAAGAACAGGAGAAAAACAGCCAAAAACAGAAACTTCAGAAGACAATCTCTAAAGAAGTTCTCTTCACAAAGAACACAGAGATTTAACTGTAGGGCCATGCAGATTCAAAGATAACCCCCAACAACTAACCATACTCGTACCATATCATGAAGGAGAGTATTAGAAGATAATTCTCAAACATGGAATAACAACTAAGCCACGGTTGTTTAGGTACCTATACAGTGGATAGCAATCATAGCAATGGACACTAAGAAAGATCAAAATTGACAAAGAATCTTTCAAGGGATATAAAAAATGATTAGACTGAAAACCTTTTTTATGAGCACAATGCAGTGAATAATTAAAAACTCTGATAAAAGATATGGACATGTTGGTGTATCTCTGGCATAAGAGTTAAATATAGAGCATTGACGGCAGTGTCACCACAGTTTTAGCTATTTAAATGCATATCAGATTCCTAATGATCCTGCCAAAGTCATAAAGGCCAATGAATTTCTAGAAATAGACAATTGCATAACAATCTGAAATTAGAAAAGGGATACAAAAGCATCAGATGAAGCAAAATGTGAAGGAGATTCATCCATATTGTAAAAGAAAGCTACAACTAAGTAGAGAGGCTGGTGGTTCACAGTTTACCTGCCCCAGCAATAACAACCTTCAGACGCCTTTCTGGGCGGGGAGAAGCACGAAACAATGAAGATAAGTAAGCAGCTTCTGCGTAATTCACAGTGTTTTCAAGCTCTGGCCGTGGGTAGTCAACACAAACAATCTGCAACATGAAAACAACCAACATTGCACTATGCAAGATCAAAACTACTACTAAACCATCTGAGTTACCAAAATCATATTCAATACTCATAGAAGCTACAAGAAGGTGCTCTTACAAAGCAAAGGAGCATAGAAGACATGATTATAGCTCTGAAACAACACATTACAAAATCAGCAATTTTATGCACTTAGAATTTATGTCTAGACATGAAAAACTTCCATCTGGGTACTACATTCTTGACTCTGAAGCATAAAAAGAACGGGAAATCATTATGCAAGAAATTTGTTATAACTCGAAACCAAGGTAGCCAGAGAGATAATAACAGTAAAACTCGAGGTATACAATTCCACGGTGGCACAATGGGAAATGCATTCCCAAGATAGTCATGATCATCCTAACATGTCTGAAGAAGCATATATAAGATTTACCTTAATAGAAGAGGAAATGTTTATAAAGAGCGAGAAATACATCTTCTTTAGAACAGATAGATAAAAGAAAGCTACTCTATTTTTTTATTGTATGTTAACCGCTGCAGGAACTCACCAACTAAATGTGATTTGTCCATCAGATGCAAATGAATATGTGTGTGTGTGCGTTATGATTGTAGAGAATTCCTTTTTTGTTTGTCAAAATGACTCCATGGATGTGAGCTACATGCTACTTTTAGTAGGAATTGGCATTTGGATCACCAGCATCTGACCTGTACAGGTTTCCTGCAGTGTGTATATATGAGAAGGTGGTAGCTGCTAACCGCCCAGCTAACTGGGTTTTTGAAGGGTTTTCCCCATGTTTTACATAAATCTGACCGTACATATGTGCTTGGCATAGTCAATTTACTAGGAAACGACACTTGGATCATGTTTTTTAGATAAAAAACATGATTTTTTAAGCCTTAAATATTTAGGAAAATCTTAAACCGCCAATTTTCTAAACTTTATAAAAACCTACATGTGCATCGGAATCGGATGATCCAAGGGTAGATTCTTATAAAATCAAGCAGGTAAAACACATCTGCACGCTCAGATTTAAGGAAAACATGGAAAAACCCTTCAAAAGCTCGGTTAGCTAGAAAAGTGGTTAGCAACTACCAATTTTTCATATATATGAGGAATGAAAACCTAACCACTAAAAAACATGCCAAACCTACCCACCACACGTTTTATTGGATTTTTGGTGGGTTTTTTTTATTTTGACCGTATAGATGTGATCTATATGCTTGTTTTTATAGGAATCAGTTCTTGGAGCATTTGATTCCGATACATGGATAGGTTTTTATAAGTTTCAAAAATCAACAGCGTACAATTTTTATAAATTTTTGAGGCTCCAAATACCATTTTTTTATCCAAAATTCATTATTCAAGTGTCAATTTCTAGTAAATCAATAACACATCTGCACAGTCAGAATTTTGATAAAAACACAAATAAAAATCATTGGGTAGGTTTGGCATGTTTTTTAGTGGGGTAGGTTTGCATTCCTATATATATATATATATATATATTCATGCTAAATGAAACATGATAAGTGGGTTTTTCGGGCTTTTTCATTTTATTTTTAAATTCTAACCATATAGATGTGATCTATGTACTTGATTTTATAGGGATCAGCTATTGGGTAGGTTTGGCATGTTTTTTAGTGGGTAGGTTTACATTGGGTAGGTTTGGCATGTTTTTTAGTGGGTAGGTTTGCATTCCTATATATATATATATATACTTTCATGCTAAATGAAACATGATAAGTGGGCTTTTTGGGCTTTTTCATTTTATTTTTAAATTCTAACCATATAGATGTGATCTATGTACTTGATTTTATAGGGATCAGCTATTGAAGCGTTCGATTCCGATACATTGGTGGGTTTTTATAAGGTTCGAAAAAACAACAATCAAAAATCTTTGTAAATTTTTGAGGTTCCAAATATCATTTTTGTCATCGAAAACACATGATCCAGGTGTGGATTCCTAGTAAATCGACCATGCCCAACACATTTATGGAGTCAGAACCGCGGAAAAAACAAACGAAAAAGCCGAAAAACTCATTTAGCATGTTTCATTTGGCATATTTCATTTAGCATGGATGTATCACCATATATATATATATATATGGAGAGAGAGAGAAGGCTTAGTTTCTGTTCTCAATAGATAACAATACAAGCAGAAGGCAACAGCTGAAATTTTTAACTTTACTAGTGATTAAGCTTTTCCATTTATCAACTCATATAGTACCCCGAAAATTCATCCAAATCCATCAAAGTCTCTCTCTCTCTTTCTCTGCTTAGTTTCTGTTCTCAACAGATAACAATACAAGCGGAAGGCAACAGCTGAAATTTTTAACTTTACTAGTGATTAAGCTTTTCCATTTATCAACTCATATAGTACCCCGAAAATTCATCCAAGTCCATCAAAATCTCTCTCTCTCTCTCTCTCTCTCTCTCTCTCTCTCTCTCTCTCTCTCTCTCTCTCTCTCTCTCTCTCTCTGCTTAGTTTCTGTTCTCAACAGATAACAATACAAGTGGAAGGCAACAGATGAAATTTTTAACTTTACTAGTGATTAAGCTTTTCCATTTATCAACTCATACAGTACCCCGAAAATTCATCCAAGTCCATCAAAGCAACTTCAACAACCAAGCAAGGTACAGCGACAAAAAATTTTCTACATGCACCAAAGTGTCAACTAAGCTGCAATCTGTAAAAGGTGGGAAAAAAAAGTGACTGAAGCAATAAAAAAAAATTTAAGTGCAGATGCCAAACCTTCAGAGGACTAAATTTCTGCCTCACTTTAATCTTGGTGGTGCCCAACGCGCTCGTTCTCAACTGGCGACCCATCGACTCGCTACTTCTAGATGCTAGCACATGCCCGCATTCAAAATACTTAGCAAGAGAACACCTCCCTTTGGAGGATTGATTCATAGAACTTCCTGTCCTGGGCACCATGCTAGCATCTGCCACTGAAACAGAACCAATTCTGTACATTTCGATTCAAACAATCTCCAATATGCAAATCCACAACAACAGTTAATGGAATCAACAGCCAATTTTTTCCGCTAGAGACGCAAACCTGCCCATAAAATCCCGAATAAGAAATAGATAATCACCAAAAAGCATGTAAGCATTATAGCTTCCTTGTTTTCAACAAAATAAGGCAAAAGGGCAATCACTTCAAAAGGATATTCAGATGCATCCCATTATCCAGAAAAGTTGGTTAAATTAGTACATGATGTACCTTTCCTTTGCAATTTCCGACCTTTCGCATCTACCAAGAATAAAAACATGCGCCCAAAAATCACAAAACACGCTCATGGGGTGCTTGCATGGCCCAAGTAATCCAGAAAATCAGGATAAATTGAGAAATTTCATTGAACTCCACGTTACAGGAATCCAACTCGTCCTCATTTCTGGATAAGTGGGGAGGCGCGTCCAAACCCCTAAGGCAACTTTAAATTGCAGACTTTTTCTCCATCAAATCTAAAATTCAACGTACTCAAAAAAATAAAAACAACTGAAACACAAATTGATGAAGGTATTTACCTCGGCTTTTGCAAGTTGTCGGTTCAAAGAAAATGGAGAAAGAGGAGGAGAAAAAAGCGGGTTATCGGATTGCTTTTCAATTTTAATCCATGATATGACCTCAATTCACGTTGATGCCACTGAATCTGCTTTCGAGTCATACGTGTTGGCTTGTCCAACTCGGCTACGTTTGCTACTGTACTGACCACGACACATGTCACAATGATACGGGGACACGGAGACGCATGACACGGTTTTTATCTTTTTTTATAAATAAAAACTATTTTTTGATATTTTAATTTTAAAATGCACTTTTTATTAAGTAATATTCTAAACATTAAGATAATATTAAAATATTAACATACCGATCAGTGTCCATGTCCACGTATCGGCTCGTCTAACCAAGGGAACGCCACTGAAATTCATAGCAGAAGGTCATTTAACCAAAATTGACCTTAAAGGATGAGTTCAGCATGGTCAAAAATGCGAATGTAGTGACTTTTGGGCTGCCTTGGATCAGGTTCTAGGTCTTCTAAATATCCAAAATATCCCATCCAATTCATAATCAAGAAGATGAATATGAATTACAGACCCAATCTGATAAATGGAATTACTGATCCAAAATATCTCACCCATTCTATGTCAGTCATTTGGCTTCAGTTGGTATCATTTCTCTCTGCCAGTAAACTCTTATAGTTGTGTTCAGGAACTCGCAGGTTCAAAACCCAATGGTATAGTTGTATAACTTGCAGGGGTGGTCTGCCTAACCATAGTTTGCCTCAAAAAAATAGCAGTAATATATTTACTAATAGGAAAATGATTGTATTATATGATAAATATGATACATTTTTCTAAAAAAAACTAGAATTTCTACTATTCTCCTGATGTTCAAAATCGCAAATGTTGAGTATTAAAAAGTCCTTTTTACCTTTTGCACACGTGGACTTCTTAAATATATATGAATTTTTTTTCAAATGTATTGTTCTCCCATTTGTATCTCTCTTATCAAACATCAAAAACTTGTGTGTTTAAAGTCATTGGAAAGTTGAGACACATCCATGTATGTTTTTTGTTTTGAGTCAGAAAACCCCTTTAAGGTTCACGTTTATGAGTTCCTAAAACAAAAGATGAGCATGTGCAATTATGCCTTTTTAGTCTATTTGATACTATTTTTCAGTCAACTGCATAAAAAATTCTTAAAAACAATAAAAAGAACAGATATAGATCGGGTTGTTAACTTTTCAACACCACCAAGATCACCATGATCTGATGAATAGTTGTAGAGAAACATCCTCTAGAATATAAATATTTCGAATGTGTCGCACCATGTAACTAAAAGTTAGATTCGTATGATTTTTTTTTTTTGCATGGATGAGGAGGTCCATGTATATTTTATGTGAAGATGAGGAGGTCTGCTTATATTTTATGCATGGATAAGGAGGTTCGCATATATATTATATGCAAATACGATGAGGTTTGCATATATTTTATGGTTGGATAAGGAAGTTCGCTTATATTTTATGAAAAAATGATCGTACTGTACGACAAATATGATGTATTTTTTGAAATATTTCATAATTTTTGTTATTTTTTACATGTTCAAAATCGTAAATATATATTTTTAAAATACATTTTTACCCTTCGCACATGTAATTTTCTAAATATATGTGAATTTTTTCTTAAACATGTGTCTATTTTTGCATAACAATCTTTATTATAAGATTTGTATCTCTATGATCTAACGTCAAAAACTTATGATTTTATAATCGTTGGAAAGCTGAGACATAGAACTATAACTTTTCTGTTTTGAATCATAACTAAAAATCCTTTTAGGGTTTCCGTTTTTGCATTCCAAAACAGGAATATAAACATGTTCTGCAAACTGGAATAGGCATGGTTGGGCCTCTTCTGTCTGTTCTATACTATTTTTCAGCCACATATTTTAAAAACAAAAACAAAAAAAGAATAGAGATACATAAGGAAGTTAGTTTTCTAACGCCATCAAGATTACCTTGATCTGATGAGCGATTTTAGAGAAACGTCATTTGAAAGATAGACTTTGATTGTTCTAGTCTGCAAAGCATGCTTTAATTCTAATTTTAGAACTAAAAAATGGGAACCCTATAGGGCTTTTCAATTCTAACTCAAAATAGAAAAGTTTTAGGCCAATGTCTTAGCATTTCAACGATTATAAAAATAAAGATTTTTGATGTTTAAGTAGAGAACTAAAGACCTGAGAATAGAGACTGTTCTGATGAAAATAAAATTTTATATATATTTTCTACAATTTCCTCTTAAAGTATATGTGAAAACATAGGATATTTATGAATTTAGTGGTAAGTGATAAGTGAAGTTTTAAATATATTTTTGTAAAAAAATGTAGGATATTTGGAAATTTAGTAAAATATTTATGAATTTAATGGTAAGTGATAAGTGCGGTTTCACACACATTTTTGCGATTTCGTGAAATATTTGTGAATTCAGTGGTAAGTGGAGTTTCGCACATATATTCTTGTGATTTCCTAAAATGTTTGAAAATATCCTATATTTTTGTAAAAATATACGTATGAAACTCCACTTGTCACTAATTTCTCAAATATTTTATGTTTTTGCATATATTTTAAGAGGAAATCACATAAAATATGTGCAAAAATTACATATATATTTTATGTAAAATAATTTATGTTCTCTGATTTTTATCTCTCCACTCTAACGTCAAAAACTT
Organism: Nuphar pumila; assembly: GCF_984573655.1. Lineage (NCBI taxonomy): Eukaryota > Viridiplantae > Streptophyta > Magnoliopsida > Nymphaeales > Nymphaeaceae > Nuphar > Nuphar pumila. The sequence continues at coordinate 99,041,923 of NC_143258.1, forward strand.
AGATTTTTATAGTTGTTGAAAAGTTGAGACATAGGTCTACAACTTTTATGTTTTGAGTCGAAGCTTAAAAACCATCTAAATTTCTTATTTTCAATAGCCAAAATCATAATAGAAGTATGCTCTGCAAACTGGAAATACCAAACAATCTATCTTCCAAGTGATGTTTTCCCTCAACCGTTTATGAGATCAAGGTGATTTTGATGGCGTTGAAAAGCTAACGTTTTGATCTATTTTTTTCTCAATTTTTAGCATGTATATTTAAAAATAGCATAAAACATACATAAAGGGCGGAGTCATGCTTGTTTCAGTATGCAGAGCATGTTTATATTCTAGTTTTAGAATACAAAAATAGGAACCCTCTATGGGTTTTTAGTACTAACTCAAAATAGAAACGTTATAGGTTTATGTCTCAGCTTTCCAACGAATGTAAAAACATAAGTCACATATTTATGAGATTGTTTGGAGAGATCCAGATCTGAGAATAAAGATTGTTCTGCAAAAATATTCACATATTTAAGAAAAAATTCACATATATTTTGAAAATCGCATGTGCTAAGAATAAAAAGGTGTTTTTAAAATCATATATTTGTAATTTTAAACAAGGAGAGAATATCATAAATTATCAGGCATTTCGATAAATCTGTCATATTTGTTGTACAATACGATCATTTTTTATAAATTTATGCAAGGATGAGGAGATGTGCATATATTTTATACGAGGATGAGGAGATCCACATATATTTTATGTGAGGATGAGAAGGTCCACATATATTTTTATGCGAGGATGAGAAGGTCCACATATATTTTATGTGAGGATTGTGAGGTCCGAATATATTTTATGCGAACTTTGTGAAGTTAAAAAAAAAATATGAATCTAACTTTTAGTTAAAGGGCGTGATACATCTGAAAAGTCTATTTTTCATAGAATGTTTTTCCCAAATCACTCATCAGATTAAGGTAATTTTGGTGGCATTATAAAGTTGACGCCCCGATATGTTTATCCTTTTTTATTGTTTTTTTGGATTTTTGGCATAGGTGGCCAAAAAAATCAGGTGAATCCTTACATTTTTGGGTTGAAAATCACTCGTAAAGTCTGTAATAAAGAAAATTCACATATATCAGGAGGTCTGCATATATGAAGGTTAAAATGATCATTTTAACACCCAACAATTGTGATTTTGAATATAGAAATAATAGCAAAAAAATAGGTTTTTAGAGAATCGTATCAAATTAGGCATACAATACTATCATTTTTCGTTTACTAATAATACATTAAGTTGGGAAAATATTGGCTACACTTGCAGGCTCTATACTCTGTAGTTGAAACTCATAGAGGGAGGTCATTTTGTCCAAAATTGACCTCAATAATGTGTTTAGAGTGGTAGGAATAAACCCTTACATCATTTTGTTTTTCTAATGTACATATATTTGTTAAGGGTTGAAAATTCATATAATTGTAGGCTATTTATGTTTCAACCATCAAAAAATCTTACTCGTTGGAAAAAACATGATTCAAGGGTTGACTTTTACTAAAGCAAGTATGTATAGCGCATATGGAGGGCTAGATGTGCAAAGCAAAAATAACTAAATAACTAAAGACTTTTTAACAAGGGGTTTGAAACCCACGGGGTTAATAAACATATTTCTCATTTGGATAATATCTCTAGATGTAGAAACAATATATTTTGCAGTCATGACATTTTGCTATATTGTATATGGACATAATATCTTATAGAGAAACGAAAGAAAGATGGAGGTTCAAAAAGCGGTTTTGAGTTAGACCATGAAAGCTCTGCGGAACCATATGGTTTTTCAGGTATCTTCTTTCAAAGATACTGAGACATCATGGGAGGTGACTTTTGTAGGTCAATGGCATTTTTTTCAAAACTAAGAAAATGTTTAAACACATCAATCACATTGTTCCCTTGCGACTTACATTGTAAAGTTGTGCTTAAAGTCTATTTTGCTTTTGTTGAGTCTGATGTAAGTTGCCCGGTTCAGGTAAATCAATACTCTCAAAGGGCAGCTTGTATGCTTGAGCTGTAATAGCCTTAGGGAAAAATTGTAAATGGATTAAATGTGTTGAGCTTTCTTTTGTTCACCCTCGTTGTGATTGCTTCTTGTGATTGCAATTCTTCTCCCTCTATTATCTCTTGCTCTCTGATTACAAGCTTTTGCGACTGGCAAGCAAGCTGACAAGTAGGCTTGTGGTTGTAAGGAAGGACTGTCGCATTGCGCTGGCCTATTAAAGGAAATAGGTCCGTGACAAGTGGTACCAGAGTCTGTTCTCGTGTTGGGGAAGGGACTCCGGAGTCGGTGTCGTCAGACTGCGATTTGTGAGCAAGACATCGTGGCGCCTTATCAAAATCTGCGCAACACTAAAGGCAAGGCAAATGCTGAAGCTGAGAAGATGGGTTCACCTCGGAGCCAAGATGAGATGGTTGCAATTGTCAACAAGTTGGTGGAAGATGTGACTTTGCACGAGGAAGCGATTTCACACATAGTTGAATCATTTGGTGGACTGAATGATATGGTGGTGAGCCTGCAAGAACAGGTGAACTTACAGATGGGGCAGATCACTTCGTTGACGACAACAGTGACTGACTTGCAGACTGAAGTAGTGAAGCTTCAGTTGAAAAATTGCATATTGCAGCAGTCAGTGACCCTAAATGGCAAAAATGGTGAGAGACCGTCAAGGATTGATGTGCCAAGACCTGCAAAGTTCAATGGTTCTCGAAACAGCAAGGCCATTGAGAACTTTTTGTTCAAAGTAGAAGACGACTTGGATATTTAAAATGTGATGCTTGAAGATCTCCGCATTAAGGCTGCAACAACATTATTAGATGGGGATGCTATCACTTGGTGGAGGTGGAAGCACAACGACATGGAGAGGGGTCAATGCATGATAGACACCTTTGACGACTTCAAAATAGAGTTGCACAACTACTTTATGCCGAGAAATACGCAGAGGCAGGTGTACTAAACGGTTCATAAGCTTAAACATACTGGTTCATTACAAGACTATGTCAGAACATTCCAGAAGCTTATGTTGGAGTTGCCTAACATGCCAGAAGATGATAAGCTCAACTGGTTCATTGTGGGACTTCAGGCATGGGCACAGTCTGAAGTGAAAATGAGCAACCCTCGTAGTTTGGAAGATGTATATGTGGCGACCGAACGCTTAGTTGACACTCAGCGCAAGTCTTTCACCTCATCAACCAAAGTCGAGAAGAAGCATGACCACGAAAGAAAGAAGGATGAACGATGTGACAACAAAGGTGAAGCGTCAACATGCCATCAATCCGACAAGAAACAAAACTACACAAAGCATAACAACAACAACAACAACAATGGTACAATTATGACATATTGGTTCAATGGTGATAGGCATATCGCCAGACAGTGCCCCAAGCGCCTCGTAAAGGACGACGGGCAAGCCAATGCAATGCAGAAAGAATGCAGTGATACTGAATGCAGTGACACTGAGGCCATGCAACCGCTGATGGGAGTCATGTGGTCAATCAACGCAACTAGAAGTTACGCAGTTGAAAACAGGCAGGTTAGCAAAGAACTGATGTATCTCGAAGTCATTACGAATGAAAAGTCTACTTCAACTATGGTAGACTCCGGGGCCACACACAACTTTGTCTCGCGGGAAGAGGCAGAGCGGTTGGGCTTGAAGTCTGGACCAAAGCAGAAGACCATAAAAATGGTAAACTCTAAGGCCAAGCTTATCCTTGGTGAAGCAAGAGATGTGGCTATCCAGGTGGGGAGTTGAGCAGGCAAAGTCAACTTCTCTATGGTGCCCCTAAACGATTTCAAGATGATTTTAGGTGTGGAGTTTCTGCAAAGCCAAAATGTTATGATGCTGTCAAAGTTTATCACGTTGACGATTATGAGACCAAACTTGTCCCACACAGTGCAGTGCCTTACGCAGAAAGACAAGTCTTCAGTGCTATCGACGATGCATTTCAAAGAGGGTGTCAAGCATGATGAGCAAACATTCTTAATTGTTGTGCGTACAGGATAAAAGAAGGTAGAATGAGCAGTGTCGTCAACCCTAGCCTCATTGTTGGAGGAGTTTCGAGGAGTGATGCCTCCGAAATTGCCAAAGCGTCTTTCACCAAGACGTGAGGTTGACCATAAGATTAAGTTGACCCCGGGAGCGAAGCCTCTCGCAATGGTTTCATATCGTATGGGGTCAGCTGAGTTGAAGGAGTTGCACAGGTAGTTAGACGAGATATTGGACACAGGCATTGTTCATCCATCAAAAGCCCCATTTGGCACCCCAGTTCTTTTCCAGATGATACATGACGGCTCCAAACGGTTATGTGTGTATTATCGTGCTTTGAACATGGTCATGATGAAGAACAAGTACTCATTGTCATTGATAGCAGACATGTTTGATCAGCTAGGCAGTACCCGTATCTTTTCTAAGTTAGATTTGCGATCGGGTTACTGGCAGATGAGGATTGCTGAAGATGATGAGCCGAAGACAACTTGCGTCACTCGCTATGGTGCTTATGAATTCTTAGTAATAACATTCGGGTTGACAAATGCTCTAGCCACATTCACGACTTTAATAAACGAGATCTTCTACCCTTACTTAGACAAGTTCATGATAGTCTACCTGGATGATATTGTGATCTACAACAGCAACATGGAGGAACATGTCGGGCACTTGCGAACAGTGTTGAAGGAGAATGACCATTGTGTCAAATGAGAGAAGTGTCTCTTCGGGAATGAGGAGATCAACTTCCTTGACCACGTTGTGGGGCGTGATGTGTTGCGTATGGATGAGCAGAAGATAAGGGCCATCCAGGAATGGGTTTCGCCAAGCAAAGTGCCGGAAATTGCGATCATTTTTTGGTTTGGCAAATTATTATCTACGTTTCATCAAAGGTTATTCCCTTATTGTTGCACCCTCACAAATTTGTTAAAGAAGAATCATGTATGGCTCTAGATAGGAGCGTGCCAAGATGTCTTTGATGGTTTGAAAAAAACTTTAGTGAGAGAGTCAGTGTTGTGACTGCTTGATCATTCAAAACCCTTTGAGGTACACACAGACGCCTCAGACTTTGCCATTGACAAAGTTATTATGCAGGAGGGTCATCCGATTGCATATGAGAGTCAGAAGCTGAAGGATGCAGAGAGGTGTTACACGGTGCATGAATATGAGATGACCGCTATCGTGTATTGCCTCAGGACCTGGCGGCACTACCTTCTGGTTGTCGAGTTCATCGTCAAGACGGACAATGTGGTCACGAGCTACTTTCAAACACAGAAGAAGTTGATGCCTAAACAAGCTCAGTGGCAAATGTTCTTGGCTGAGTTCGATTTTTCCTTGGAGTACAAGGTTGGAAAGACCAATGTTGTTATGGATGTCCTGAGCCGCAGAGCTGAACTGACAGTTGTGCGCATGGAGCCTTCTGAAGTGCATTTGGAGGGCACATTGTTGAGCTGCATACGCAAAAGGACGCAGCAAGATCTGACAACATAATATCGTGTTTCTCTGGCGTAGGCAGGGAAGACTCGGCGATTTTGGCTACAAGATGGCTTTTTTCGTGATAAAAGGAGGACACATCTTCGTGCCGCGGTGGGGAAGCCTTCGCCGAAAACTGCTTAAGGAGTGTCATGATACACTATGGGTTGACCATCTTGGTCAGAAGCGGACCTTAGTACTCTTTGAGTGCGGCTACTATTGACTGCAGATGAGGGACGACATTGAGGGGTATGTGCGGACATGCCTCATTTGTCAGCAAGATAAGAGGACAAACCAAAAGGCTGACGGTCTCCTTGAGCCTCTACTAATTCTAGAACATCCTTGGGACAACAACTCCATGGACTTCATTGTTAGTCTGCCAAAGGAAGAGGGCCTCAGTTCTATTTTGGTTATGGTGGATCGTTTCTCAAAATATGTCACCTTCATCCGAGCTTTTAGGAAGTGCCCTACAGAAAAGACTACAAAGTTGTTCGTAAAGGATGTTGTGAAGCATTGGGGCATACCAAAGAGCATTGTGAGTGATAGCGATACTCGCTTCACGGGCAAGTTCTAGCATGAAGTATTTTGACTACTTGGCTTTGATTTGTTGTTTTCAATAAGCTTTCATCCGCAGACAGATGGGTTAGCAGAGCGCATTAACGGGATAGTTGAGCAGTACCTTAGGCACTTTGTTAGCGTTAATCAGAAAGAATGGGTGAAGCTCCTTGACGTGACACAATTTTGTTACGATCTGCAAAAGAGCGAGCCTTCAGGCCACAATCTATTTGAGATAGTCACGGGGCATCAGTCACTGACCCCACACACTCTTGCCGCACAAGAAAAGGGAAGGTCATCCTTCGCCTATCAGTTTGTTCGCAACTGACATGAGTAGAATGAGTTGGTAAAGACATTTTTACACAAGGCAACAAAGAGAATGAAGAAGTGGGTGGACAAGCATCGTCGGCCCGCTGGGTTCCAAGATAGGGACCAAGTGTTGGTGAAGTTATATCCTGGGTGCACATGCATCTTCCGCGGACGACACCACAGACTGCTCAGAAAGTATGAAGAACCCTTCACCATCACAGAGAAGGTGGGCAAGCTGGAGTTGCCCCCAGACTTTAAGGTGCACCTAGTGTTCCACATGTGCAACCTCAAGCAGTTCCATCCAGACGATGGAGATCCAGAACGCGGCGTGCCACAATGCGCTCCCATTATGCAGAGAGCTTGACAGCACAACTGGCCGAGAAGCGCCTCAGTAAGATCCTTCGTCACAATGTCAACTACTTAGGTGAAACAAAGAAGTATCTAGTGCAATTGGAGGAAACAACGAAACCAACATGGGAGCCTGCATTCTGAATGAATAGCCGCTACCCGACTGAAGTCAGGCTTATCATGAAACAAATGGCGTTGAGGACGACGCAAGATTTGAAGAGGGGAGCATGTTCTCTTGCAACTTACATTGTAAAGTTGTGCTTAAAGTCTGTTTTGCTTTTGTTGAGTCTAATGTAAGCTGCCCAGTTCAAGTGAATCAATACCCCGAAGAGGCAGCCCGTATGCTTGAACTGTAATAGCCCTCGGGCAAAATTGTGAATGAATTAAATGCGTTGAGTTTTCTTTTGTTCACCCTCATTGTGATTGCTTCTTGTGATTATAATTCTTTTTCCTTTATTCTCTCTTGCTCTCTTGCACTCTGATTACAAGCTTCTGCGATTGGCAAGCGAGCTGACAAGTAGGCTTGCGGTAGTAAGGAAGGACGGTCGCATCGTGCTAGCCCATTGAAAAAAATAGGCCAGTGACACGCATCAAGATTGTCCTTATTCCAAAGTGCTAGTCAGGTGCAACGACACATGCACATTATAATTGATTTTATAGGGATCAACTTTTGCAGCTTTTGATTCCAACACATGGATGAGTTTTTATAATATGTTTGAAAATTCAACGGTCGAAAATCTTTGTAAATTTTGGAGGTCATATGATCCGGGCATTGATTCCTAGTAAACCAGAATGCAGAACACATTTATGGGGTTTGAATTGTGAAAATAAAAAGTTACCAAAAAAACTAAAAACCCATTTAACGTGTTTCATTTAGCATGGTTGCTTCACTTCCCTAAATACTACTGAAAAGCCTAAATCTCTTCAACACTTTAGAAATTAATGGATCTTTGGCACTTTGTAAGCACTTTAATGTTGCTCTCAAACATGTTAAAGATACCCATAAAAGTTCACATTAGTGATAATTCCTATATAGGTTATCCAAGTGCACCCTCGATATAATGGAAAGGAGTTTGACATGGAAGGGTCAAAACTTCAAAACATTGGAAGGTTTATGCATAAAATATTTTTTCAACTAGAAATATGCAAATCTTAAATCTAAAACAAAGTATGAGATTATTATGAAGCAAAGTGAGGTTTAAATCCATAGGTGAGAAAGCTATATCCAAAGTGAAATTTTTATGAGGTTGACAACTTAACTTGAAAGCATAGTATTTTTTGTTTGGATAATCCAAGAAAAGAAAAAAACCCATCACAGACCATACATTGGCTGGCCTCCGGTTGGTAATTCCCTTGAGATCGATCCTGCCCACCGAAGAGTACACCTTGAAAGCTTAGTTATTGATTCTCTATAAAATGATAAAACTTATTTTATTGTTTTGGAATTTTTGGTTAGTGTTTATGTAATAGAATGTGCATGTTAGTGTGCATGTTTTTGCATAAGCACGCCACAAATCTAGTATCAACTAAACATTATTGGCCCCAAGGGGGGTGGCGTAGTGGGGTGGGGCCGGGGCCTTGGCTGCTAGACGGGGCATTCAAGGTTAGATTCTCATGGGTGTTGTCTCTATGCGCCAGCCAATGCATAGCATAGGCCTCAGAGACAGAGGGCCTAAACTCGAAGTTTTATACTATCGGCACGACGATCGTAGGTATGGCAGGCTAAGCCAGCACAAACTGGTCTTCGTGCCGGATGCGGTTTCTTCGGATTATAAGAAAAAACAAATATCATTTATTTGTTTTTTAAAAGGCAAGCTGGGTTAGGGAGACCCCTGCCAGTTATACAACTGTACCATTGGGTTTTGAACCTGCAACGGCCCAACACAAGGTGATGTGCACTAGCTTCTCCTACCAGACAAGCGACGATGGTAAAAAAATCAAACATTATTGCTCATACTTTTTTGAGTAAATCTGACCCCAAAGAGGGAGACATGTCATGGCTATCTTAATTCTGAGTATGCAATCAACAAATAAATTTAAATATCAATACATATTTAAAAATATAAAAACCAACCATTTAGGCACAGAAAACTGTAATTATCAAAAGACTTGACTTTTTATATCTAATCGTTAATGTGATACATGTTCGACGCTAAACGAACCAGCAGTAAAACCGATCCCTTTAGACTCTGTTTGGGAGAAGTCACTTGGAGGGATTTGCAAGCAGTTGAAAAAAGTGCAAATCCTGGATTTCAATAGAAAATGGTTTTCAAAGGAGTTTTAAACTACTACTATTGTTTGGAAACACTAGTAAATCCTCCTAATTCCTTAACATGTTTGAAGAGCAATTTAATGTAAAATGTGATTTGATTAGAGTTCCATCAGATTTACTGGATAGAAAAAATTATATTTGATTAGAATTTACACGGTTTTATTGAAGCATTCGCTTTCAATAAAAAGTAAAAGACCCAAAAAAATAGTACTAAATGCATAAGTGAAATTTAAAGTTGATTTGAAAACTTAATTAAATTAATTGAAATATCAAAATTAAGCATCCTAAAATAATAAACCAAAAAATAAGAATATAATAGAAGTTAATGTAAGACTATCAATGGTGCGTGTGACCACCTATTTAAACAAGAGATAAAACTCATCAAGGTATTGGAAAAAAATGAGTCAAAATATCAAGATAATACACAATATTTTTGGTAGTTTAAAACAATGATATTCTAAAAAAAAGTTTTACGCAAACCAACAAATCAGGGACCCATCGGACTCCACCTTATTCAGGAAGTCGTAAATACCTCCTCCTCATAAAAGGAGCTGAAATTGAGGTTTTATTGGATTTGGGTTTGGCGGATTCTTAGTTGAACTTCGTGCCTCCATTAATTTCCTTCTCCCAAACATCCTCCAAACTTTCTTGAAGGTCCAACTCCGTCTCCGACACCATGTCATCTCTTCCGACACCCTCTTCCCAAACACAGCATTACTTGAAAAAACATGAGTAGGTGATGTTTTACCTATTCTATCACATCATATCGACAAAAGTCTAAAACACGTTTTTTTGGCAATAAAAAACTTGAGAGATTTTGAATGTTTTTTAACATCTCGCATTTTTTTGGCAAAATCTTGGCAGTAAAAAATATAAACAATTAATTTTATAATAAAATATAAATAAATTATTTAAAAATAAAAACCACACAAAATTTTTTATAATAAATAGTCATTTAAAATGTAAATATTATGTTTAAATCACGATATTTTGAAAATTCTTGCGAGAAATTGTCATTTTAAACTTCCAGGCAATTTTTCACAATATTATCGCGAAATTTTCATAAATCTCACGATATTTGTGACTATGCTTCACATGCTTGGCTTGGTGGGTAAGCTTTAAGGTATCTAAGTTGAAGGACCTCACGAGTTCAATAGCTCAAGTGTGTTTCTCGACGAGGGATCCAAGGATGGCTTACTTGACACAGGCCAATCACATGACATAGCCTGACACGTTGTTCAGTTTCTCATCATGATGTTGAAGTGACTGAAGACTCATCTGATGATGGGTAGAGTGGAGACTGGATCGGGTGATAATTATCGTACAAATGCAATCGTGCCACTGCACCTGGTTTCCCTCCATCTGCTATTCTACAGCTTGGGTTTTGGCGTGGTGGAGATGCAAGAGGCGTCAGCCATGGTGGATAAACTGCACCACCACCTTCCTCTCACTCATTTTTTTCTATTTTATTGGTAATTATTCGCCAAGTTATTTTTTTGCAAAAAAATGAATTTCTTGGCGATATTTGTTACTATTGGTTTTGTAAGATACTATCTAACTTTACTTCATTCTTTAGCACACAACAATCTGGAAAATGTAAGCCACTAAAGTGGCCCAAACCCACAGATAGAAATATGTCACAAGGGTTGTGTCTGACACCAAGAGAGAAGGTGGTCCCAAGTGAGTTATATTTTTGAAAGATGATAGGCCTCTTTTTTCATTGGCCAAGTAAGGATGTGAGATTAACACACACTAGGAAAAAAAAACAAAAAATGGTGGTACTGTATGAGTAGTTTGATCCGTAAAAATTCTAGAAATTTTTATATTCTTTAGATGTCTCAAATTGCAAATATATGACATTGTAAGGACCCTTTATACCTTCACAACTGTGAATTGAGGTTTTTTTTATGATGAAATTGTACTGTATGTTGGCTAGGTTCAACTCTCACTTAAATACAAAAACACTACTTTTTTTATACAAATTTAAACCTCATGAACTCGCATAAATTTATTTATGAAATTTTGATGAAACTGAAACTACCAAAATCACAAGTATCCTACGCTTTCGCAAAAAAAAATTGCATAAAAATATTTGTGAAACACCTCTTGCAAATAACATATTGTTTTGCATATATTCTGAAATCGCATAAATTTATATGTGAAACTTCACTTAAAGAGAATCAACAAACTCGTAAATATGATACCAACATATTTGTAAAAATTTTATTATATGTGATTTTTCTTAATAGTAGTGATTTTGTCTAATCATATATATATACTCATTTTCTTTTTAGGGTTTCTTCTTCTTGTTTGTGTCTATAAAAAACTTCTCTGTATAACACTTGGTTCTCGTTCAATGGGTTCTCATACAATGAAGAGTAATTAAAAATCATTTAAGAAAAGACATCTGATTTATATAAGCAACTGTGTAATGAAAGTCCTAATGATTATGAACATCTGATTTGTATGAGCAATTGTATAATGAAAGTCTTAATGATTATGAACAATTTCAATGGCTATCAACACATTCAAATGATCGAGAAATTGCTTTGGGCAAAAGGTTTAATAATATCTAGCACTATCACGAGCATTTTAAATATCATGTGATCAATAATAACTATAAAACAAAATTCTTAAAGAGTTGTAATAACAAAGTCATTATTGTATATACGAGAATGAATACTCATATGTCAGTTGATTACCCTTAGAAGATTCATTGCACAAAGGTACACGGAGCAGGTTTCTTTCAAGTGAAGGGGTATGATAATGGGGATACATGTGGTGGATCACTAGGCAACTTTATAGTGGAAAAAATATCTTCCAAGTGGATTTCAAGTGTTATTCACAAACGCATGTACGATAGCCAAAAGATAACTTCAAGAAAAATCATAAATGACATCAATCATGATAAAAGTGTGGAGGTAACTTACAAACAAATATGACATAGACGAGCACACGCTAAGACTGCAATATATGGTTTTATTCGAACAATCCTTCAAGACGTTTCCTGCCGATTTGGATCATCTGATAAATGTTAACCGAAGATTACTAAGGTATATTAAAATTGATTTAAAAGATCAATTTTATTACATGTTTTTATCCTTTTGGTCAAGTATCGATAAGTTTTTGAAATGATGCCCTCCACTTCTTATGGTAGATGACACGTTCCTAAAATGAAGATACATGGGTATATTGTTGTTAGCCCATAGTATTGATAATTATGGTGAGATGTTTCCAGTAGCATTTATAGTTTTTGATAATGAGTTCAAAGATACATGGGGCATGGTTTTTAGTGGTATTAAAGCATGAATTTATATACTTCGATGAGTTTAGAGAGAAGACTATTGACAGTTATCTTAGATAGGCATCCATGTTTAAAGTATGTTATCCCTCACACATAGCCTATATGTCATGTTGGATTTTGCATTAAGCATTTGACGAAAAACTTTTCAAAATTTTTTATTTCACCACTCACTGCACTTTGGTGGAGTGAAGCTTGAGCAACTACAAAACAACAATGCAACTATTTTTTTGGCAAAGTTAAGGAACAAAGCACAAACACATCCAATTATATTGTTACTGATGTGAATCTGAAACATTTGGATAACTGTTACTTTCAAGCAAAAATATGTGATTGTTTAACATCTAATATAGCAAAGAGTTTTAATTAATGGATTCTAGTCATACTTAACAAGCTCCTAATTCTACTTATTGAAAAGATTCATCTCATGTTGATGAAACTGTTTGAGAAAATAAATATTGTGGGGCAATATATAGCAGACGTTGTGGTGCCGAAGGCAAAAGAAAAGCTAAAGAAACTCAAGAAAAAGGCACAACAAATATGTGTGCAAGTAGTGCATTGCCTTTGACAACTGTACAAAGCCTGCAATCAATCTCACGATTACAGTGTTGATCTTAAGAGGCATTTGTGTTATTGTGAAGAGTGATAGGTTAGTAGGATTTCTTGCGAACATGCGATCACATGCATTTTGTATGAGGGTAACCTACTGAAGGATTACTGCGATAAGTGGTTCAAAGTTGAATCGTATTGAGATGCATATAATCAATATTCATTCTTCCTGATGGCAGATAATGTCTCACACATCACTCCACCTACTCTTATAGCTGTATATCCACTAAAAATGGTTCACAATGCAAGGCGACCAAAGGTTAATAGACAGAAAACATAATACAAGGATGTTGTGTCATACGAGTGTAATGTATATGGTAAAGTTAGCCACAACAAGTGGCACCACAAATAACAATATGTATAAATGCTGAGTGTTGTTTAATAAATTGCTTATTTGTATATATCTATTGTTTTTAATTAATTATTTAATTATGTGTATGTTTAATGTTTTTAAATTAATTGCTTATTTATGTGTATATCCAATGTTTTTTAATTAATTGATTCTTTATGTATATATCTAAGTAGTTCGAGATTATAGTCGGACACGTTCTTACAAAATAAAGAGATTCAAAGGGCCCCGATTTTCAAAGGGCAAGGAACAATCAGTCGTATACAAGGTATAAGCAATTTTCCAAATCATGTATCTATATTTGATATTAATCATATATAATTTATTTTGTTATTAAAAACATGTTAATGAGAAAGAAAAATCTATAGAAAAAAATACCTCATAACCAAAAGAGAATGAGTTTAACAAAAAAAATCTCTTAGCAAGTGACGTAAGTATTAGTTTTGCACGTTAATTTGTTTATTTTTTTGTTATATTTGCACATAATTTTGTTACCACACTAGATTTACTATGTAACATTTAGGAAAATTTATAAAAAGAATCCAAGTAGAATTAGGGGCTTGTCAAAACCCCTCTACCTTGCCCTGTATTTCTATGTGAGTTATAAATGCGATGTTTATATTATTTTATTATCGATTAATAAAAACTAACTGATAAACCTTGTCTATTCACGATAAATAGTTGCAATTAAAAGGCATCGAGGTGGGGCAATTGACTGCTTAGAGAGCAACAACTTGCTGTATCATTTTCTTGATATTTATAAGGTATGTTTTTACACAACTTTGTATACTTACAAATAAATTTTTATGTGCACAATGACGTTACAATAGATTTATATTGCAGCTTTTAATTTCTTTCAACTAGGGCAACACACACTAGGTTCATTGGAAAATGAACATGAAGGAAAAAGACTCCAGGCTATACAATTTCATGCCGAACATATTTAGCATATATAAACCTCAAACAAATAGTATAATAACATAACTTGCTAAATAATGTACTTGCCATTTGTGTATGTTTGTTATCTATTTTCATGCATATATGTTGCAATTTTATTTTTTTAGTGCAATTTTGGGTTAGACTGTTACAAATATTTGATGGCGCAGAGGATGAAGAATATTCTTTAACAAGAGAATGAGTAATTACTTTGCATTTGTTTGTTAACTCATTTCGTACATGTACATACTTTTTACTTGGTATTTCCTTATTTTATAGGTATACTGTAGTATATTTTTCATATAGTATATGTAGTACTTGGATAAAAATTGAATATTGAATTTCACATAGGTATGTGTTTATATGTCAGTTGTTCACTAGTTTGAGATGAACGTTATAATTGTTTGCTAATAAAGGGTTATTTTCAGCAAGATGTCACAAATATAAGGATTCATATAATCAAGTTCTACAAGCACATGAAGAAAATAGCTTCAAAGCGTGCGGAAGACAATGAAAAGTCGAAAACATCAATTATAGAGGTGTTGAAAGAGTCTGTCCAGTTAACTAAGTTTCGAACAATTATGCACCTTTGTTATAGATCAAGTTAAACTTACATTATAATTGGATGGATCAAGTTAAACTTTATAATTGAATGAATCAAGTTAACCTTTGACTATAACTTTGTAATAAAACCCATGTATTGAATATAACTTTGTAATTGTTAAACTTTAAGTTATTTGATTTTGTGCAAACCAATCATATTTAGTGTGATGTTAATTGTATTGACTTGTCCATACTTGGTGAAAGAACTTTGCTAAATTATCTGATTTTTTGTCGATATATAGGATTTTCGTAAATATACTTCACAAGATTTCGAAACATATATGCGAACAAGTATGATATACACAAATGAGTTGAAAATATTTATTGAAAGGAAAATAGGTTTGGGACCACTGGTTGGGGAGAAAATACAAAAAAAATCCTTGATTATGCAAAAATAAGTAGGCTAGGACTACAACGAGTTTATATATGATTTGAAAAATTCATAAAAAATAGGAAATATCGCATATTTATTATAATTTTGCAAATATTTAAGTACGATATTTGCGATATCTGGAGATTCACAATTTTTTTCATGCAAGAGAGTGCAATATATGCATAAATGTAAGATATTTGTAAAATTAGTCTTAAGTGTTTGGCACATAAATTTATATGATTTCAGGATATATGCAAAATATTATGTTATTTACAAGAGTTGTTTCACAAATATTTTTATGCAAAAATTTTTATTACATGCAAAAGCATAGGCTATTTGAGCTTTTAGTAGTTTCAGTTTCGCTAAAAATTCGTAAATAAATTTATGTGATTTTGTGAGGTCTAAATTCACATAAAAATATACACATTTGTATTTAAGTGGGAGTTGAACCTAGACGACGAGCCATACAATTTTGTCTTAAAAGACTTCAATTTGCAGTTACAAAGAGTAAAAATGTTCTAAGGATGCCAGATATTTATAATTTTGAACACTGGAATAATATATAAAAAATTATAGGGTTTTTAGGAAGTCAGGTCAAATTATCCATACTGTATGGTCGTTTCCCCCTCCCGTATTGATCTTTTTAGTTAGTGTATTTATAACTCCCCCAATCAAACTTAAATGTTTATGTTGGCTCTAGGTTAAGGGCACATTTGAAAGTGAGAAAGTTGTAGGAAAAGTGATACTAATTGAAAAAATAGTAAAGTTTATTCAGCCATTCCAAGGGAGAGAAAAAATTTGTCTAAAAGAGTTTTTTCTAAAAAGTACATTTTTTGATAAAAAAACATTCTTTCATGGAAGAGGTGGAGGAATGTTTTCACCCATGAGAAAATGGTGAAGTCTACTCCCCACCACCCACCATCTCACCACCACCACCACCATCCATCTCACCACCACTACCACTACCCACCTCTCTTAAAACCGCCCTCCCCACCCTGATTTTTCACTATCCATCACCGCCAGCCATCTCACCACTACCAATACCACCCACCATCGTTGACCCTTCGAAAAATGGCATCGAAGAAGATCCATCGTCACCCCCCCCCATGATTTTTTACCACCATCAATGTTAACACCACCCACCTCTAGGAAAACCACCCTCCCCAACATCCATCACTACCCACCATCACCCACATCCTAAAAAAAAAAGTGGGAGAAGCTCCAACACCACTACCTTACAATGATTTTTCACCACTCACCACCCACTATCATCCACCTCCCGAAAAGCTGCACCCGAAAAGCACCACCACTACCCTTCCTCTCTCTCATTTTTCAAGATTTTTCATTTTATTTTTCTTGTGCTACCCCAAAAAGTGAAAATTGTTCATTTTTAGAAAATTTATCATACCAAAACTTCTCATAGACAAATTTTCCTACAAGAGTTTTTCTTGCTTCTAACGTGTCCTAAGTCTCTTGACTGGGTATTGTTTGCATGGTATATGGACACGACAGGGTAAGTTTTCCATTGCACGATGCATGGACACCACTTGTTAATAGGGGTGCCAACGGTCCGGTTTGGTTTGGACCCAGGTGGAATCATGCCTGGCCCCGATTTTCGGGTATGGTATCAGGTCTGGACCCAGGTCTAATCGGACCCACCATAGGAGAAACCATATCCGGACCCGATAAAAATACATGAACCAGACCCGGGCCATACCTAGTAAAATAATAATTTTTATCATTTTTACATTAAAATTTGCGGGTCTTAATCAGATCTCGGGTCGGGCCCGGGTCTGGTATAAAATTTCTCAAACTATACCCGACTCCATGTATTAATCAGACCTTCAGGTTTGGACCCAGGCCATAATCAGGTATTTTTATTTATCACCATACCTCTACCCTACAGGGTTTGGTATGGGTCGGGTCTGGGTAAATCCAACACATTGACATCCCTACTGGTTAGGTTGACACTTGGAAGAGGGCATTTACAAGTCAGGATGTAAACGGTTCGGATTCTGATGCATAAAACCTACGGGTCAGATTCTGATGCATAAAACCTATACCAAACCCCAATCCAGTTAGAGTTTATATTTTAATAGATCCAACATATCCACATGATTGGGTTGGATCTTGTAAGACTTTAAGTCACACACGAATACGAAAACAAAAAGGTTTCAACCGAATCCATGTCCTCTAAGCATTCGGATCTGGTTTGGCCTACCGAATCTGACCATAGGTATGGCAGTCTGAGCCAGTGGTCTTCGTGTCGGGTGTGGTTTCTTCCGGTTATAACTTATAAATTAAAAAAAAAGCACTTTTGGATAGCTCCCACTAGTTTTTGGACCCAAGATCCACTGTTATAGTAATGTTTCTCTAGCAAGTATGGCTATTTTATTTGACCTAGAAAAGGAACCTCCAGGTCTTCGTGCCGCGCGCATGTTGGAGTGGTTTCCCCGCTTCATCTGAGAAACCCTTTCCAAGAGAAGAGAAGGCAAAACCCTAAGACCCATCAGCTCCGCTCCCTCGAGCCAAAGCGCCGAGCCGAGCTGAGAGAGAGGAGGATGTCGTCCACTCTGTTGGAGGTGACTCGGTCGGCTCACGAGGAGGTGGAGCGGCTCGAGCGGCTCGTGGTGAAGGATCTCCAGAAGGAGCCCGCCACGGGCAGGGACAGGCTCTTCCAGAACCATCGAGGCCGCCACATGATCGACTCTGTCGTCTCCACCACCGAGAAACTGGTAAAATGTTTCCCGTTTTCTCTCCGAATCCTTCGAAAAACATCCATTCGATCGAGTTTCCTTTCGTATTCATTCCACCTTCTTTCCCTATCCTGGTGGAAGTGCTTGCGGATCTTCGCTCAATTATAAATTCTGTTTGTTTCGGTGTTCTCGGGTAGAAATAGCAGTCGAAAAAGTACTGTTTTCTTTTCCTTTCCATTGTATTGCTGGTTTAGGGAACTCAAATCATTGGATACTTTGAGAATTATTGCAGGCAGTGATGTGCCACAACTGAATAATGGATTTTAAGGTGGAAAACGCTCGAAAAAAGGGAAATCTTGTACTTTTGAGACTCTCACAAATATTACAAATATTACCCAAGGATCAAACCAAAAACTCTATTAGGTTTGCTTTCCCAAGCCACCCATTTAACTTTGCTTCAAGTAATGGAATACCTTCTGTTGTACTTTTTCATCCCTAGGAGCCAGATACAGATCTATACCCATTACCTAAATCAAATGAACTTGACGTTAAGATACTTGGAATATTAAAGTTTGGCCCGTGGACTATTACTAAACTATAAGCCATCTTGGTTCGGAAAATAGTGCCAAATTTGTATCATCAGTTTTCCTAATCCCAAACCCATTTTTTCTCTTGGGGCAAAGTTTATCCCATCCTAGGACATGGATTTCTGTTATGTTTTGAGCCAGGCCAAAGGACGGTCCGTATGATAGACTCTGTTGAAGAAATGATGGCCCTCGACAACTTAAAAGCACATAACCCAGTAAACTGGAAAGTAATATGGCGAGCCGTTTAGAAGTCTACCTTTCCAACCCTCTAAAGCATTAAATGAAAGTGTATCATACGTATTTGATTTCATTTTGTCTTTAAAAGTTGAAAGACCCAAATGTTCTATTTGGAGCATGCCCTTGGTTTCACATGAAATGTTGTTGGTAAATATAAATTTAGCACATTGGATTTAAGCTCGATATTTGAAGTTGACCAACACTCTTGATAAGTTGATTGACATTGGTTGAGACTTCTCTAGCATGAGTAGCCAGAGGTAGTTTTAGTAAATGAAGTTCATGAGTGCTTGGCAGTTTGAACAAATATTCATAAATACTTTTGAAACCATGGGTTCAATTTTATATGTTGTAGATGTTATCAAATAAACATGAACTAATCTCTTTAATGGATAAATAACTTATAAAGTCAAAACATGATCTTCTTCAAGAGTTTGCAGTGCTGCTACTGCTAAAGCGGTCTCTATGTTCACCTGGCTATCCAAGTTTATCTTCCTCCACATTGCTCACATTGCTATTTTGGAGAATTTATATTTTGTTTTCTCTCTAGCAGGCTTCATAACATCCAAATGATCACATATCCAAACCTACAACCAAAAGTCATTAGTACTATTTATGTGCATTCATGTGAACACACACACACACACACACACACATAGGACATCAATGAGTTAATATCAAGAAAATAGAATTGCAGCTATGCACGTGAATCGACTGTTACAGAGTGCATAACAACAACAGAGGTTAAAGGTCAAACTAATCCATTACATAGACACACATGAACTGGTACTTAACAAAAGATTTTTACCGCTGTCAATGGCACCAATCCACCCAATAACTTCATCTTCAATGACGATACTCTCCAAAACTGATTATACAAGTGAGCTAGCCCAATTGAACCCCATGCAAAATCATCTACATGATCGAGATCTTCCAAAAACTGCAAATACAATGTATGAATCCTTCATCCAGAGCAATCACTGAGTAGACAATGGCAAAAAACAAAACAAAAACTCACGCGACTTTACATCTGCATCATCTGAAGGGTACTGTGTAAAAGGAGTTTTCCTGCCATCCCCATATTTTTATCTCAACCTAGACAACTTGATCATGCATCCATCTACCAAATTCTCTTTTATTTCATCTTCCGTCATATGAAATAACTACTTGCACTTTTCAATGCAATCATACACGGCTGTTCTAGAAACAGCCAAGCCATGACATTTCAACCCAGTGATCCAAGCCACGTCCTCAAGACTGATAATCATCTCAAATTTAGAGAACTGAAATGTATTTGTAGTATGGTTCCAAAACTTCAACAAAGCACTCAATGAACCCATGCTACATCTCCATGGCTTTTATTCCATGAAATCAACAAAATGTATAGCTATTAAATGGTCCTTTTGAAATAATAGAAGTTTCTCATACCACCTACATACTGCATACCAACACGATATCAGATCTAGTGTGTCCTGTCATAATTTTAAAATTAACATTAGATTTAAACATCTTCACATCATTTCAACTGAAAGAATGACAAATACACATGGACATCTTTTTTTTTTTTGCCACAGAAATACATCGTCCTTCCTTGTAGTGCGGTTGGTTTTGAGCAGATATTGTGCCAATATGCCACAGAAATACATGGCAATATGAAGATTTTTACATACAACTTTAGAATAATTTTTCTCCATATGTTTGGTTAAGAAAGATCCCTCATGTACACTTGTAGAAATGGTAGCTTTGACATATTTTGCTTTGGTTCTTCTTATTAATGCTTCTTGGATAATCTCTATTAAGTTATGAACCATTTGTTTATTTCCATGTAGTTTGTTAGAGAGATTAAAAATGCCATTATCATGTTTTCTTTATTTCTTTCTTTACATAAAAATTGAATACTGTTTCTCTCTCAAAAAAAGGAAGAGAATACTATCTTATTCTATTGAACTTGTCAGTTATTGAAACAACAAGAACCAAAAAGTTTATTGTGAGCAATGATTACCATCTGCTGCAATAATTTGAGCTTTAACATCTTATCTTTTTGGTTTGTTTCTATTCTGATTCATAATTAAGAAATCACATTGATTTTATTTTTATTCCTAAACATGTTATTTTTTGGGTGTTCCTGTTCTTAATGTTTTACATTCGAATTGTAGTCATCATTTAGCATTTCCTTTATCTGGCAGATTGATATATATGAAGATAAAGATAATGCAAGGAAGGACGAGATTGCTGCACTTGGGGGTCAGACCTCAAGTGGGCAGAATGTATTCAGTGCTTTTTATGACAGATTGAAGGAGGTAGGTGTTTTACCTTTTTAAGCAGTTCTTTTGGGTGGTTTAATTGGTCGATATTGTTTTGGAAGTTGGTACTAGTGGGAACACTCTTCATCTTATATCAGACGTATGTAGTGGTCATTCAATATCTGAACCATGGTCATGGTCACCTGTATCAGTCACAACATTATTTCAGCAAGACAATTTCTCAAGATATTATATGATTTGTTATAAATCTTGAGAAAATGTTGACATTTTTAAAATATAAAAATATTATAAAAGATATGAAAGAGTAGGTTTTTGATAATATATTTTTCACAAATAGTATAAAGAAAAATAGAAAAATTTTCAAGACATTAAAAGCAATAGTAGAAGCATATTTAAGTTAATAGTCATTAATCCAAATAAATAAATCACATGATATTATCTTGATACCATTAGGTTGTGATAATGTCGCAATGTTTTTAAATATTAACTATATTTGTGTTTGTAATTCTAACTTCTAAGTGCTTAAAAAATGAAAAGAATAATTTTCTACAAGATTAAACAAACAGATTGGAATGAATCAACTAATAGATTTTATATGATGATCAGATAGGAATTATCAAATTTCTTTCCGGTTTCATTTTTGATTTTTCAGCAATAAACCCTCCCATGAGCTATAGATGTATTGCAATTTAATGTATCGTCCAATGCCCAAAAGGAACAGTTGGTTCCTATCATCTTGATCTGGTTCTACTTCCTTTTTTTTTTGTTTTTTCCCCCTATTTTAACAATAGAGAGTTGGGTTCCAATCCTCCTCGCCCACAATCAGCTTCAAAGGAGAAAGCTGCTACCTTTTATTTACTGCCTCTAGGGTAGGAAAATCATGATCTGGATAGCGGAAGCAAAGCTATAAAACTTGGGTATAGTTCTTTTTTCAAAATAGAATGGCCTTGTTATTTATCAATAATAGTTACACCTACACATAGTATGCCCATCCTCATTACTCAAGTTGGATAATTCTCAAAGGACTCTCCTAAGCTATCTATAAGCCCTTTTTTTGCCTCATCTGGAATCTACTTCGATTTCATCAAAATGGAATAGTCTTACTGTTTATCATTGATAGTTACATATAGTGCCCTTGTCAAAATCAACATATTTATGTTTTACGTCTCATAACTCTTCCTCATTAGGCTTAGGCAGAATAGCAGAGCAAGCCTTAGTAGTATAACACAAATCATTCCTCGTCATTGCATTAATATTAATATGCTCACTTGTGGTCATTGTGGCCTCTCGAGATATTTGATCACCTTATCAGTGATAAAATCAATGGTCGGTTCTATTTTATATCCAAATTAGAACTGAATCAAACCCAATACTTGTTGGGCTAGTGTTCTCATGTTCCTTCGATTCATTGGAGTAAGACATCAATCTTTCAATAAGAGATCAATTTCTTTGATTTCATTATGAACTCTCCTGAAAAGCATTGGCACATGTGTAAACAAATGAATTTTGGTAAATTTTTGAATATTTAAAGAAAATATACATAGGTTTCTAAAAATAAAAAAGATAATGAATAAGAAAAATCATATGTTTAGTATAAAAAATGATAAACAGAATTTTTTGAAAATATATTGATGAAATTACAATATTCCAATCTGTCACATGGGTACATGTACAAGTATGGATACAGAGGGTACAACACAGAAATTTTAAAAAATGTGGGTATGGAGACATGACTATATATGTATATATATTATTTATAAAAGTAATATTTTTAATGAAATGGGAGAATCTGGTATTTTGAATATAAGGGGGAAAATAAAATTTTTTAAAGGAAAATAGAAAAGAAAGGGAGGGGGTATTGAGATATTTTTTTTTCTTTTTTTCTTTTTAACTATAAAAGAGAAAAAGCCGAAAGGGGTACTTCGTAACCCCCGCCCCACCACCTCTCTCTAGGGGTGCACACGAGCCAGGCTCGAGCCAAGCTCAGGCTCAAAAAGCTCGGTTCGACTCAAGCTGAGCTTGAAAAACTGTGTACGAACTTGGCCTGAGTTCAAGCTCGATTTTGGCTCGGCTCAGCTCGAGCTGCATTAAATTACATAAAAAAAAGAATTCAGTCGCTTAGCAGACGAGATTTGAACCCAGGACCTCCCAAATGCACACAAAGTGATTATTATCTAACAAAAATTATACATATCCTAAAAGTGGTCACCATATGACACTATTAATCAAGCTTAATCGTGCTAATCAAGCTCTAACTCCTGATCAAGCTCGGTTCGTTTATTTACTCGGACGAGCCCGAGTCGGGTTTAGACGAGTCGAGCCCAAGCCGAGCTTGCTCGGCTCGTTGTGCAGCCCTACCTCTCTCTCTCTCATCAGTTCTGGAACAAGGCAACTGTAGATAAATTTTTTTACAGCATTGTATTTATAAATGAAGACTGCTACTGATTACATGTTGAATGATTCTTAGTTGGACTCAGGTTATGGCCTATTTTCAGGGCCTTACCATTTCACTAATGTTGCCTCTCTCTCTCTCTTGGTTGGTGCTGCTTTTGCTGCACTTGGTGCTCCCTATATTGCATTGCAAAAGTCATGTGTCCTTTATGGGAACCTTTTTTTTTAACTAATTGTCTATCTTTTCAGATTCGTGAGTACCATAGACGACATCCCATTGCGCACGTTCTTGATGCAGCTGGAGATCTTGAAGAGCTACTCAAAGAAGAACCAGTTATTGAATTTAGCGGCGAGGTCTCTCTCTATCTCTCTGATATATATATATATATATATATATATATATATATATATATATATATATATATATATATATATATATATATATATATATATATGGGTTTATATTTAATACAGTCGATTGTTAATATAATCTAGTTGGAATTTCACATTGCAAGTTCTTTTGACTCAATTGAACCTCGCAGATGTGTTCAGCATGCTCGATTTAGTGGGAAACAACCCTTGGATCATGTTTTTTGATTGGGAAAAATTAGTGCATTTACAAACCATCCATTTTTACATCACCAGAGACACCTGTATAGAGGTCAGATTCCGGCGATTCAGTTCCCACTAAAAACAGTATGTAGATCACATCCATGGGATCATTAGAAAAAAAAATGAAGTTTGCTAAGTTGTTTTTACATACAAACGATTGTAGCAAAGTTTTTATATATATGCTCATGTCACCATGACATCATAATGAGTAGAACATGTAAATTTTTTTTTATGTTTTGGCATATCATACTCTACAAAGGTATCGACATTATTTAGTAGGAAATGTGTGTTGCATCATGCAATCACGCGATTATGATGTGTAAGTAGGTTTTCTAGTGGCTTGAAAAATCAATGGCTCAAAAGGCCAGGTTTTTACATTGAAGAAACATGATTTGAGGTGCAATTGTTAAAATATATGTAACTATATATATATATATATATAAAATATCCAATAGGGGTATTATCGTCTTTTCACATAGTTGTTTTAGCAAACAACTATTTCTTTTTCTTTTCTTTTCTTTTTTTCATTTTTATTTCTTGTCTCAAAATCCAACCCAAAAGGGGCCCCACATAGAGTTGTTGGGCCCCCCAACGACTCTATGGGAGCTCCCTTTTGGCTCTCCTTTTGAGACCCCTTTTGGGGTGTATAAATAGGGGTGAACCCCTTTGTATTCTTCATGCTTGAGAGCTCTCTCCTTCAATAAAGTGTATTTATTTTTAGTTTGTGCCTTTCTCAAGGCTTGTTTATGTTGTCCCATAATGGACTTGGCTATTATCTCTCTTGTGTATTGGACCATTGTTGGTCATTGTGAATGCTTTTAGCATTCTTTATTTTTCCGCATACTTCATTACAGCAATGACTAGGAAACTGACCATGCTGAACACATCTACGTGGTTGGATTGAGGCGATACAGGTTGTATCCATGATTTCTGGCTAGATTCGACTGTCATGGTATCATGTGCAAATATTATCACTACACACTCACACCCACACAGATAGTCCAAACCACTTTCTTAAAATCAATTTTAAAGGTGTTATATTACAAATCTGACTGCATAGATGCAATTTCCATGGTCAAAAACCTAAAAACTGGCTCTTGTAAGAATTATTTCGACGTATAGATAGGATTTTATAATGTGTTAAAAGTCAATGGTTTGAAATTTTTGTAGTTTTCTAGATGATAAAATCCAATCTATGCATCAAATTTGCAATAAGAGTCAATTCTTAGTTTTTTGGTCATGAAGATCACATCCGTATGGTCAGATTTGCGAAAGTTTCTTTTAAATATGATTTTTAAAAGTGGTTTGAACAGTTTGGACCTTCCTTTGGTTGAACCAAAGTTGCTAGTTGAGGAAGCGGGAGCGGAAAGCGAGGCACTTCTAAAAGTTGATGGAGTGGGAAGCACGGGACGACTTAGAAGCGAACCAAGAATTGTCTCAGAAGCGAGAAGGGAAGCAAACTAGAAGCGAATAAGAATAGAATTTTTCCGATATTGGGCAAAAAAAAAATGTTAAAGGCTCCAAACCCCCTCCTTAAAAGGAAAACTCACTTCTTGATATTGGGAAGCAAGTGAGAAGCTAGTAGGAAACGAATTGGGAAGCACACTTCCCCATGGGGAAGTGTGCTTCCTATTTAAAAGGGTCGCTTCCCCACACGTTTCGGAAGCGACATATTTCACGCTTCCGAAACGTGTGGGGGAAGCGTGCTTCCCCGAGTCCTATAGCGTTTCCGGTAACCCTGGGTTGGACAGTCTTTGGGAATCTTCTTTTTCTTGATATACTATTATCATTGTCTACTATTCATGATGCTGTAGAGAGTACTGAACTAGCCTATGTTGATGTTCATTTATATGAGCCACTAGTCACTGTCAAAGATCCCAATTTATATGGCAGTAAAGAAAGCCACATGAGGGTCTAGAGACCATTAAGATCAATAGGCATTGACTGGTTTGATACTGTTTTTTGTGCTTGTGTCATGTCTTAGACAATGTAGTTCAAAAGAGTATATAGTGACCCTTTAAAATAGAAAGGAGCTGTCTTGCTTGCTGACATCCAGAAGGGGCTTGGAAGAGCAACTGAAGTAGATCTTGCTTTGGTTACCAACTTTGAGATTGCAATCTTTTTCCAAAACATCTCTGTCAGCAATTCTAGAACAATGATCTTTGATGCAGATTCAATGATTAAAGGCATTTCTTATTGAGCTTTTCTGTTTCTTCAGAAGATTCTTTGTCAATCTGCTGTTAATAGCAGTTAAATTGAGGAATTTGAGATATTCTGGAAAGATTGACATTGGTGTGCTTAGCTCATTTATCAATGTTTATTGTACTAGTAGATCTCAGACTGGTGCAGTTGATGCATGTTTTCTTAGAAGCTGTTTCATGGTTGTTTTGTATTGTTGTGGTGCTTGACTTATATGGACACACTTTTTGGACTTATCAGGAAGCTTTTGGTCGTTATCTGGACTTGCACGAGTTGTATAATGAGTTTGTCAATTCTAAGTTTGCAAAGGTTGTGGAGTATTCTGCTTATTTGGATATCTTTCCACAAACACATGATATTCCAAGGAATTTGAAGTTCACAAGGTGAATCATTTGGACATTTCTTTTGGCAATTTGAGATGTAAATTGTGTATTTGAAGTTTGACTAGTTTAGGCTTTCTGAATGCATGAAAATAAACTTTTAGCTGATTAACTTTTATGTTAGTGAATAGTTTTTCAAAGTGCCATGTTATTTATTTCTGCAGGCAATATAAAGACTATTTGACACACCTGCTAGAGTACCTAATCTCTTTCTTTCAGCGGACTGAGCCTTTACAGGATCTCAACAGAATTTTTTCAAAGGTATGCACACAGCATGTCAAATAAATCTCAGTTACTATGCACCAGAAATATTTAGCTTCTTTTTCAAAGCTTTTGTACATATTTTGAGTGAAATTAGGATTCTATTTGCCTTTTAGGAAGGCATGAATTTTGTCATTGCCAGGCTTCTGTGAATTTTGTCTTTGCATCTGCAGCCACATTTTGATAATAATAAAACTGAGTCAACCAGTTACCTGTTATTGTATCATTGATTGAGTTATTTGTGTTTAAGATATTCTCACTGTAGTTCATTTGGAGATATCTCTTGATTATGAATCAGGAGCTGAATAATTATATTATTAATTAATGGGGAGAATATGGTATGAGACCTATAATTTTGTTGATAAGATGCCACTTATGTTCTATTTTGCTTGTCTGCTGCATTCTGGACTGTCATATATTAGTTTTATTGGTGTTTGATAGGTTGAGACTGAATTTGAAGAGCGCTTGGAAGATGGTAAAGTGCAAGGATGGGAAAATAAGGGCCTAGAAAATGGACAGCTTTTTATAACTGAGCCTATAATTGATCTTGACTATTATGACACTGCAGAAGAGCTGGTTAATGTAGGCCCTGAAAAGCTGAAAGAGGTGGGTGTTTTTTACCTGTTCCTTTCATTAATCTAACAAAATCTTGGGATATCCTCCATGCTGTCTTTCTATTCAAAGTTATCTTCTGCTATGCATTATGCATGTGTACTTATGCAACGCCATTTTAGTTGAATGCCCCTCTCCTTGATATTTTAGTCACTTTTGCTTGTGAATACTAATGATTGTATTTGGTCCCAGTGGGACTACATAATATTGGATGCTTGCTGTCAGTCTTCTTTCATACCCTGATCTATCTTGCTATCACATGCTGCATATGAGTTTCATTATTTTGTCAAATCAAAGTTCCTAGCAATTGTAGACTAAGTATCACACTTTGTGGTCACTGTCGCCTCAAATTGCTTTGAAGTGCCAACTGAGATAGATTTGAATGCCTCAGACCTCACATCAGAGGATCTGAGTTGGCGTGGGTCATGCAGATGTTGTGTGGGCCCATGCAAAGATCTGAGAGCATTCAAACACTAGACTTTATATCAGGGATTTTTAAGTCCCTGGTGTAAAGGGGGTGGAAAAGAGATATGCTGATCTCTCGTCTGATGGGAGAAGGCCAGATGAGAGATCAGCGGATCTCTCATCCGCTGATCTCCTTTGTATCTTTAGATCCGAGGGATTAAAATGCCCCTAGCAGAAGTTAGATAGGCTATCTTCTGGCTTACAATCATTATCTTTGTGTAGTTGAATCATGTAGTCACTTCAGAGTGGTAGATGATACTAGTAACTATATTGAGCATTTGCTTGACCCTTAAAAAAAAGAGTTTTCTAGTTTCAGTGCATCCAGGTTATTATTTTCTTAAACCTTTTCAAAGGCCAGTGGCCCCAACAAATTGTGGTTGAAAGAAAACGTTACAAAGTTGAAGGCATGATAATGATAAGACACCAATTAATGAGTGAATATAAAATGCTGAATGGCTTCTGATAAACTGAACTATTTACATCAAGAATACATTTCTGTGTTTCTATTGGGGGCAATGTTCACCAAATTTTGCATTCCACAAAGTTCTTATTTCCAAAAAGCCTGTCTGCTTTGTTTGGTTGAGGTCATATATTGTGAACTTCAATTTTCCTAACAAATATTTTTATAATATTTTGCTGATTTAACTGAGGGCTTATGAATTTGTATAATTTTAAAAGTGAAAATTTGTATATCGTGACTCATGCTTTCTTAGCTTGCTTTGACCAATAAAACATTTTTTTTAATCTCAACGTGCTTATTGTCTTATAGAAACAGATATTTGTTGAGATTTTGATGCTCTCGTAATTTTGTCTGTTCAAACTGATAATTCCAAAGAAAATTAATTTTAGTATACTTCAAGAAATTCCCTCTGATCTGAGAATTTCCTCAAAATGGGATTTGTTACTGTAGCTTATAATAAAGAACCCACAAGTTGTGTCAGCCTTGTAGATTTTATGGGATGTTTGGTGTCAAACATAATGGTGATATTGATGCAAATATCATCCTGATTTCCTTTAGGTAAGTAAGGAACTAACATCTTTGATTTCTTTTTTTTTTTCAATTCCCACCTAGATAGGATGTAACTCCACATTTCCTGATTCCCTCTTATAGGTGTCAACTCATAATTTTCATATCCTTCATTATTTAGTAGGTATTCCATGACAAGGAGAGCAAGGGGCATGATCCCCCCAAAATTTCAGCCCTTCAATTCCATAGTCCTCTTTTCATAGCTCCCCTTCCAACAGCTTGGATACAATCACAATGCAGTGATTTTTCTGTTTCACTATTTCTCTTTCTGCTGTTTTAAACTTCTTCTCTGCTAATGAATTATATCTTCATGAACTACTTCAATATCATTTCCATACTAAGCTTGGATGTTCATAAAAAGATATTTTCCAGATCTACTTTAGTATCATTTGGATATTATGCTTGGATGTTATAAAAAAGTCTGTGTGTAGGTGCATGCATGTGTGACTGCGTGCAAATCTCTTTTTTATCTTTGCTGAACCTAAGGGTGTGAAGAATTCTTGCTGGAATTGCCTATTACAGTTTTACGTGTTGTATCAAATTAAACCTAGTTTCTGTCAAGTCCTCTAGATTTGGCTGGTTATATTGTCGTTTTAGTGGGAATCCCTGCTACCATGCATATAGGTGATGAGGATTTTGCTTTAGCAGGAGTTTGGTGTGAGTATTTATGCTCCTGTACGAGATGCACCCTATATAGGTGAGATGTTCATCTATGCATGAGATTTGCATCTAAGGCATATGATAGAGAGGCCAGTTCTGTTATCAATTTCTTGATTATTCATTACCATTGTTCTCATTGATTTTTTTTATTTAAATATCTAGGCACTAGCGGCTCTAGGGTTAAAGACTGGAGGTACAGTTCAGCAGCGTGCAGAAAGGCTTTTCCTCACAAAGGTGATTATTGATCTCTTTTTGGCTGGTGATTGTGTGAACTGGCATTTGGTCTGTGATTTCTTGAAAGAACATTTTGCTACTCTTTTACTCATGAATGCTCAAATCAGCATTTGATTTTTCTGTTCTTACCTAGAAAGAACTGGAAATTTAAGAATGTTACCTCATGGAAATCGTGATATACCAGAAAAGTCTTATTGCTTGTGTATACTATGACAGGAAAAATGTTTGGTATTTACTAGAGTTTGATGTGTGATTTAACCTACTTTTTTGCTGGAGTTGCCAAAATTTAAACAGATTTAGGTGCATTTAGAAGCATGTTGAAATTTGAAAACATGTAATCATCATTAGTATCTTGATTATCACTGTCCTCTTTCAGTGAACCGTGGGATGTTCTTTTCTCCCCCAGCATGAATGCTACACTTATGATACTCGATGTCCTGGTATCTTATTTTGACATTTCAAAGTCTTGCATTAGTATACATATATTTTTATGACTAATTTGTTGAGATATTTCTATTCTGGAGATGAAAAAGAGAGACATCTTCAAACTTTTAAGATATCTTTCTTTTTTATAAAACTTGTGATGATTTCATAATATTTCTCAAAATAAAACCTTTTTGAATATCACATACAAGAATATCCCAATAATGAGAATGAGTTCTACTTGTACAATTACGCATGAACCTTCCTATTTGTCTGTCTGATTGTGAATCTGATAAAGTTGCATTTAAGCGAGTGCTTGTTTGGGTAAAATATTTAGCCATACATTAATTTCCGTGTGCATTTTATTTCAGTTTCAGCTTCATAAAGTTATAAATTTTTTTGAATTGTTGTCTTTTCTGGTTTTATTTATCTGTTATGCAGATTACACCACTCGAGAAGCTTGACCGAAAATATTTTGCCAAAGGTTCCCAAGGTTTAGTGCAGAATAATCCAGCTGCCATTTCACAAAATATTGCTTCAAAAGAGATCGCTCTGATGGAGGCTAAGATACAAAAACTTTGTGAATTGCTAAAAGAGGTTAATTTGTCTCCATATGAATTCTCTTCTTTTGCAAAGATTTTTTTTCTATTTCTATGTGATTTTATCCTCTGATTCATGAGTCACTTCTATGCATTTTTTCCTTATTGGCCATCTTTGAAAATGTTTCAGACAATTGTGCGGACAAAAGAAAATGTTGAAAAGAAACAGACACTGACATATGAAGAGATGGAGGCAGAGAGAGAAGAGGTGAGTGTCCTAAATGAACACCTTGTCTAGTTAGCATATATTAAGTAATTCAACTAGGTTGGCAGGCTACTCATCTAAAATCTTATTTTCCGTTCTGACAGTTGTTTGCATCCTTTCTTCTTAAGAAAATCAAACTTTATATTACTTGGTTGATTGATTTTATTGATATACCAAATTCATATGTTGCTTTCATGTGACTTTTCTGTTCAGGAGGAGGTTCAAGCTGAGAGTGAAAGTGATGATGAGGAGCAACAGATTTATAATCCTCTCAAACTGCCTATGGGTTGGGATGGCAAGCCTATTCCTTACTGGCTTTACAAGCTTCATGGTCTTGGTCAGGTATAGTGATGTAGCCATTGGTGGACTTCATTTTCTTCTGCATGAATGTGTGCACATGCTCATTAGTTTCCATCTATTCTTCAGGAATTCAAGTGTGAGATATGTGGGAACCATAGTTACTGGGGACGAAGGGCTTTTGAACGGCACTTCAAGGAGCCTCGTCATCAGCATGGGATGAATTGTCTAGGTATCCCAAACACTAAGAACTTCAATGAGGTTACATCTATTAAGGTATGTTTTTCTCTATCCTTTTATAGACATGGTACCACTTCCGATTGCCTGATTTTAGAAAACAATGTGCCATCTCAAAAATCATTTAGTTAAGCCCGACTCATCATGAACCCAACTAGCTATTATTCCAGAATTTTGAGAGTCAAAACCAACTTGTCTAATATTGCTATGCTACTCCTGTGACTCTTGTGACTTAGCTACTCAAGCCAAGCCGTTCAAGTGTGTAGCAGGCATGTAGATTTCCTTTTGTCAATTGCTTGCTGAATTTATCTATAATCGTGTATCCAAGTCAATATGAGATGCAACTCAGATCAGTGGCACGTTTAAAACCAAAGCTGTGGCCTTGTTTTGCGGGTTATGATGCAGTAGTGCTGGGAAAATTTCAGTATTGTAGCAGATGGATCCTGTTCTATCTTTGATTGGAAAGTGGACATTCTGGATCTTAGGCCATTACATTTGGTTGGAAGTTTTCTACATGATCGATTTTCTTATTCGTTATATATCTTTCAACAAGTGGCAAAGATTTTGGTTCTTGACATGAATAAATCCTGTTGTTTTTTTTTCAAGTTTGAAAATTTTTCTTTGCTACGCTTCCTGTTTTGTACTTAGGAATAAATTAGGAAAACTTGTCTAATTCCACGAGAAAAAGATATGTTATGGACATACGGAAATATTGATGATTTAAACAAGAACGTCATGTTGATGCTATTGAGAATGGTGAACAATTTGTCTGCAATCAATAGAAGCGGTTGGATGCACAAGAATGAATTAGAAAAGCATTAATGAGCATAAGAACACAATACATAAGTTTTTCTTGTCCAATACCAACTACATTAGCTAAAAGAATGCAGTTCATTAGGTGTTCGATTGATGAGGAATCTTTTTGGAGCTATAGGACAATTTCCAATTAGCTATTAAAGGGTCTGAGGTACACTGAGTTGATCGAGTCACTTTGAGATGATGACCCAAGAGTTTCTTGGTAACCGTAACGACTGTTGCTTAGATTCCCATACTTCCTAGAGTCAACACTTAATTGGAAGGCTCAAGGCCACCCACTTGCAATCTGAAAGCAGCAAAGTCTTCTTTGAGCTTGGATGCTTTTTTCACTTGACACAATTAGCTCTTATGAAAATGCATAATCTGTCAAATGACCTGTTATGGAAGTTGAATCAAACATAATGTATTGATCGACTTAACTCAAATCACCACCCGTAGGGTATGCAATCAAGTCGGGGATGCGACCAGCATTAACCTTCCAAAGTTAATTATTCCTTACTCCACTGTCAAATAAAAAAGAGTTTATATTTGCCCAAACAATACATTTTCATGCTCATGCGCATATGAATTTTCAGCTACCATTGCTAGAACGCTTCAGCAAAAATCAAAGCTGGTTTAATTCCTTGATGCAGGAAGCAAAGGTTTTGTGGGAGAGGATAAAGGAGAGGCAGGGTCTGAACATGTGGCGGCCAGATCTTGAAGAAGAGTATGAAGACAAGGAGGGAAACATTTACAACAAGAAGACATATACAGATCTACAACGCCAAGGCCTAATCTAATCACAGCAAGTTGCTTCTACTTGAATTCTGTATTTCTTGATGTTTAATTGTCAGACTAAGGTTGAAGTGGTGCATGGTCTTAGAATTCAGCATTGTAGTGAAATATGAAGCTGTTATTTGCCCTCTTTTTGTTCAAAATTCCTCGCGATTGTAAAGTAACTTGTGTATTCTGGCTCCAGTAGAGAAGCGAATCATTCTCCTCTTTACTTTGTGTGGAGCCAACTGTGGCTGAAGATCCGACGTCTGCTCTCTCTCTCTCTCTCACGTGGTGTGGGGTGAAGCTGTAACATGGAACTATTTTGAATCTATCTTTCACCACTTCTGGTGTATCCAATACCTCTAGGTAGTGTCAAGACCATAAAACTCTTGCATGGACTATGCATCCCTCTGCGAATGGCTTCTGTTAAGATTCTTTTTTATGACTTTCTTAAGCAAATGGTATTATGCGAAAATTAACATTTACACTTTCTTTTCCTTTCTGTTTTTTGAGGAGGGTCTTGTCTTTTCCTTTCTGTTTTTTGTGAAAATTAGCAGTTTTGCAGCTACCTTGGCTTCTTTGGTGAAGTGGTGCAGTATGATCACACACGTCAGGCAGCTTGAATAAATCAATAGTTTTGGCACCTGACAATGATGCGCCATTATTAATAGTTTGGTTTGGTGGGCCACATGCGACCGGTCTTATGAATCAGAATCACATGAGGCTCCTTGTGATTCAGATTCTCACAACTCTCATTTCTAAAGGGAAATGATAGTCCATTTCTCATCGCTCATTTTCTCATGTTTGTTTAGTCAATGCTATTCATTCTCTTATTTGCATGAGTCAAAAATTTGATGAAACTCAACTAAACATGCTCTAAGTAGGCCTCAGCGTCTGTATGGGGGGTGTTTGCATAGTGCAGAAATAGGCTTTGCTTTCGCGGTGGTAGCTTTAGCAATGCCAACTTGGGAGTGACATGCCTGAGGAAGTCACCCCATAGAATCAACAGGCGTCTCAAAGGGGAAGGAAACCTCTTTATAGGGGAGTTTCATCTGGAACCTCCTCTGTGCCACACAACCACCCTGTTACAGTGATTGCTTCCTAGGAAGGCAAAATCACCCTGTTACATAGGGAGTCTCTTGTTGCAATGCTAACTATTTATTGTCTCCTAGGAAGGCAAAGCCAGAAAAATGGGTGCGTTTATATCGCATTTTTTTTGGAAAACGTGTGATATAATTGCAAGATATTAAGTTGAAGCGATATTTTGAATATATCGTGTTTAATATGGTAAATATTCGGCAAGTTAATTTTTCACGAGAAATTGAATTTCTCGGCGATATTGTTACTATGGGTTTTGCAAGCTGCTTTCCAACTTTCCTTCATTCTTTAGCACACAACCATCTTGGAAAATGGAAACCACTCAAGTGCCTCTAACCCATAGATCGAAATATGTCACAAGAGTTGCGTCTGGCACCTAGCGAGAAGGTGTTCCCAAGCGAGTTATATTTTTGAAAGATGATCTACCTCTTTTTTTCACTGGGCTACTAGGGGATGTGAGATTAACACACACGAGACAAAAAAGCCTCCCGTATTGATCTTTTAGTCAGTGTATTTATAAGTTTATAACTCCCCAGTTAAGCTATGTGACCTACGCACTAACCAACTCAAACTAAATTGGTAGATAAACCCATGTTGTTCTACTCAGGCTGAAACTGTTCACTGCTGCTACTTTTCAAGTCTGATGATTGGGTTGCAATACTCTGACCTTGTGCTTCCCAGGCGTCGTCCTGTCCGGCATCAGTGCGCTAACTGCTGGAGGGATGTATCTAGTGCGCTAACTGCTGCAAAATCAGTGCGCTAACTGCTGGAGGGATGTATCTAGTGAAGTTTTCTTTCATATTCTGTTTTAAGGATGGCAGTGAACCGGGCAGAGGCCGGGGACAAGGTCTCCACCCTCCTCGTCTCAAAATTCTGCCCTCCATCCCCGCCTTTACCCCCTCACTAGTTTTGATTTT
This sequence comes from Nuphar pumila, assembly GCF_984573655.1. NCBI lineage: Eukaryota > Viridiplantae > Streptophyta > Magnoliopsida > Nymphaeales > Nymphaeaceae > Nuphar > Nuphar pumila. The sequence continues at coordinate 99,077,030 of NC_143258.1, forward strand.
AACCTTCATCCTGGCCTCCATCCCCGTTTCATGTCCTCTATCCCTGGTCTAAACGGGGTGAGGCGGGGCGGGGCGGGCCCCGTTTCTCTCTAGTCGACTTCCATCCCTAAAGGTATTTTAATTATTTTACTAAGTGGGGGGAAAGCACAAGTTCATCCCCACTTCTATCCCTACATGAGTTTTGATTTTAACCTTCATCCCCGTTTCATGTCCTCCATCCTCGATCCAAACGGGGCCAGGCGGGGACCGTTTCTCTCGGTCCACTGCCATCCTTATTCTGTTTTGGCATGAAGAGAAGATAACTGCCAAAACCAAATTCACCTTGGATGGGGAGGATAACTAAGTGCAATGACTGTCCCAGTACTCATTTTATCTCTCCTCTATGGTCCTCTCTTCTGGTTATACATTTACCTGCTTCTACCCGTCTTTACAGATTTCCTTGTACCTGTCTTCGCCAAGGTGCAAAATCTTGCATAGGAAGGACCAATTTTAATGGGGTTCTCTGTCATGGTGTTTTGCAAGCTATCTATAGTCACTTGCACCAATTCTATACAATCACTTACAGCACATCGGTACTTATCTCTTTTATTTAAATTTGATATATTATTTTTTCAAAAAAACTCCCCCAGTTAAACTGGAATGTTTATTGGCTCTTGGTTTAAGTCTTTTGATTGGGTATGGTTTGCATGGTATATGAAGGGTGACAACACCCAGTGGCACATTGGATTTGTACGTGCAATGTGATTGCACCTTATCCCAATTCAGTAGAGTTGGGGTACATCTAGGGGTGTCAACGATCAGGTTTTGTAACGACCCCAACTCATATCTCTTAAAAATGCGGATTTTTTTTTAACCATAACAAAAATCTTCCCAGAAACCCGAGACCTTTACAGTTCCACTCTCAATTGGATAAAATAGCCAACCACAATAGAACTTACACTTATCATCCCAAACCATAACAACTTATTGTTTATTAATTATGAAAGAAAGAGTATCTAACAATAATTGCAAAAGACATATCAGAGTTATTTTAATGACATAAAAATAAATAAGAAAAAAGACTGAGCCACACTGTCCCTATGTGATCTATTTAACAAGTGCGTGACACCTGTGACTCTCTCAGAAGCCAGTCGCTTCACTGATCACCTGCGGCTGCAAAAAACTATAGAAAGAGGGAGTAAAAAATCTAAAGAATTTTGAGTACAGATCCCTCTAATAAAATAAATGAGCATAAAGAGCACAAATACGATTTCATGCAACAATTCAAAGAAATGCAATTATGATAATTGCATAATTTAATTAAGCATTCATGCAAATCTGAAACATTTATTAAGTATGAAAGAATATTAATCATCAACAAGAATTATAATTTAAGTAAGCAGGACATTTCACATGCATTAGAAATTAAGCATCATGCATCCACCAACATGTAACAATTAAGAGAATAGATAAAATATGTACGTTCTAATGCATAGAAGGAATATGCATGATTTATGTGCAATGCATAAACGCTTTATTATCTTTTATTAAAGTTTTCCTTTTCATATGCATGTCTTATTAAATGCATACAATTTAAGTTCATTTTTTTAATTATCGTTGCCCGCATATACACCAAGCGGGTACAATTTTCTTGAGGTCAAGTTAAGTTTCCAGGGTAACTTAACACACAATTTATATTTTATTGCTGGGTTCTCACTTAGCCCTCGACCGAATCACCTTCGAAACATTAGACCTCCACATCTAATGTCGGGGATACTAGGAACACTCCACGCCCACAAGTGACACTTCCTTGGTATACCAAAACAACAACTGTGTCGAATACACCACCCCCAGGTAAAGTGTCGAACTCTCTCTAAAATCGTGGTTAGGAGAAAGAACCTTAATATCGGGTTCAGGGGTCAAAGTAAAACACATAGAGTTTTTGTATCCTCGTGGTCCCCCCAAATTGAACCTCTAAGATGCTCATTCTTCCGATGAAAGATCTTAGTTTATACATTACACTGTTCCTTTTTCATTATCTTTGATTTAAATGCCAATTATTAACTTTTGCAATTTAACATGCAAAAATAAGAGCAAAAACTCGCATCTACCTCTACGAGAACCATCACGAGACTCCCGCCCGTGGAAACACATAGAACAATGCAATATAGTGAAATCAAAATGAATATGGTTTTTGTGATGCAATTAAAAGTAAATAACGAGAGAGAATCAAAGCTCAAGGCTCTTTAGGCCTACGACGATTCATTTCGATCATCAATGCACCGTATGCAAAAATCATAACAATAAGCAATTTATGCAACGATACCAACATGATTCTAAATGCACATTCATTCATACCAATTTAACAATGTGCATGAGCTACCACAATCATATGCATGTGTTCACCATCCATGTGAAATTGCTTTCATGTAATCACTTAACACACATGCATTCATTCATGATTCATAAGTACATGAGAATATTTATACAGGATTGTACATGCTAAACACACATCGATTTCATGTATGCACATGCACTTGAAACCAATTCATAAATGCACGATAATTAAACATGTCCCATAAATTTAGGCACATGAAACTTTTCATTCATAACATGTGTTAACATCCACACACATGAACATAACTCGGATCTAGAAATTGAATTTCAGGGCTGCACACATTCATATCATATATGCATCTGTACCAAAACAAACTTTGCAATAACATGTTAACAAGCATGCATTCATATCTAACATGCTAAATCGAACTAAAGCATAAGAAGAATTTCATTCATTAGATTAAGTCCACCATACTTATGTCACACACAAGTTTATATTCATGGATTTCTTTAAACATATGCCCCCTTATGCAACTAATACATATACAACATAAATCTAAAATTTCAGATTTTACACATGCTCACAAAATTCTCATGGAGTTGACCTTATATTTGGACATTTGTCACACATCAATAGTTAATCACAGGCATGTGAAAAATATGTTCTAGCATGCACATGGCTGAAGCCTTCGCAATGGCAAAAATCTGAAGATATGCAAAGGCAACACAAAATACAAGATTTGTTTCTTGTAAGCAACACAAGGATTCATCACCCTTAACAATTTCTTTTTCTTTTTTTTTTAAAGAAATTTGCACCTAGTCGGCTGGGGTTCCAAATCAGAGGTCAGCTGGGTCGGTCTGGTCAGACCTAGGCCAGCCTGCCTGCCAAGCAGGGTTAGCCAAGTCAGCCCAACCGACAGGGTCGGTTGGGTCTGACAGCACATCATAGCAACATCTAAGACACTCTCCATATTGATTACTTCATGAGTATTATATAACCACAATCTTTCAAGAAATACCATTATCTACAAATATATTCCATATTCTGAAGACATCTTGTTATTTTCAGAAATAATGTTAAACACCATTTACAGTGATACATTTGAAAACTTCAAACCATTTTCAGGTACATTGTAACATGATAAAAAAATTCTCATGTTTCTTCTTGCTAATGTCAGTCACATTAGGAAGGCCCCTAATTTTTTTAACATATTTATTTATTCTTTTAAAAGGCATGCCCATCCGACCTCTCAGCTGGGCTCAGCTGCCACATGGCTCGGCCTGTCAGGCCAGCCAAACTGGGTTCGGCTGGTCTGACAACCAGCCTACCAACAAAGAAAAACCTTCTCTCTTTTTGTTTTTAAAGGCATACCCAGTCGACCTCTCGGTTGGGCTTGACAGTCAAATGGCTTGGCCAATCAGGCCAACCGAACTAGATTCGTCTGGTCTGACAGCCAGCCCAAACAAAAACTTATATTTTTTTTCAAGAAGCCAACAAGGAAACATATCTTCCGAATATTGGTTTGAATAGAAATACAATTAAAACGTATAGGGGAGGGAAAAACTCATGGCCACTAAAATGGCACAATTAGGGAAAAGTTTTTAAAAGGTATTAAACAATAGATACAGAGGAATGATATGAGACACAACTATCTAATACACATGTTCTGGTGTTGAACCCAGTCATGAAGAAACAAAAGAATGGGCTTTGTAAATACCGAAACATACTCAAACATCACCCCATACATATTCACATCAAGGGCTCATAAAAAAGAGAAATCAGCACCAATAAGGTCCCAACTATTAACTTGTGACATGCCATAGAGAGTGAATGTCATAGTTTATTACATAAAAGATTTAATGAACGGACATGTTATCCTTAAATGGGATTTGTATTCATGACAAAAAGTAACACAGATCTAACATCATATTATATATTGCAACAAAAATAAATAAGCAATGTCTACAACAAGTTCTGATGTCAACATCCTAAAATTTGTATTACTGTGCACGTATAAGATATCCCTTTGATACATTAGATGACTTTTTCTGGAAAAAAAATTATGTTAAACTAACAACAGAATTAGACGTGTAAGAACAATCTGAAAGTCTATAAGGTGCACGGCTTGGCAAACTAACTTAACACACCCTTCTAAACACATACCAATTCACAAAGCTTTGTCAACTACAAACCACCTTAACAGAAAAATTGGTTCTTTTTTTTTTTTTTTAAAGATCTCAACAAAAAGTGGAAAAGGTTAGCTTCAACTATGAATCTTAGAGTGAATATTAATATTCACTCTTTTCTCATTGGATTCACTAAAATATTGTATAAAACAAATCCGCATCCTTTTTCTCATTTGAAATCAAAAGAGGCAACACTTTGGAACTGTTGTCGCTGCGAGAAGGGGATTTTGCCGGCGTCGATTGCTTCGCTGCCGAGCACGAATCGAAAGAGAAAACGATAAAGAGTTGAGAGGGAGAAAACTAGAGAGACAGAGAAAAGAGAGGGAAGGTGCGACTGGGGGCCGCCATCCTCCAGACGACTTTTCGGTGAACACAAAGAGAAAGGGGGAGGGGACAAAGAGCGACGGAGGGCGAGACAGGGTCGTCGGCCTCCTGCCGGCCCTCCGACAAACATGGGCTGAGAGAGAGGGAGCACCCTGCCTGCCGAAAGGCTTAGGTGGCAGCCAACCAAAGGCAAGGCTTCGGTTTGCCATCAATGAATCCGAGCGGCAGGGGCGAGACCCCCTGCCGGACGAATATCACGATCGGCAAGGGTCCAAGCCCTTGTCGAACTAGAGAAATCGAAGAAGAAGGAGAAGATAGAGGGAGAGGGTGTGTATCTTCGTGATCATCGGTGACAACGACGACGGCGGCGTCAGCTCCCATGAGAGGCGTCGGACGCGAGCTCGTCGGGGTTCTCTCGCGCGACGGGAGCGAGAGACGAGGAGAGGAGCGCAAGGAGGGGAGGAGGAGGAAGGCAAAGGCAATGGGTGCCTCCCCTCACCGTGCCTTTAACGAGAATCAGGGAGTCGTAAAGGGAAACCCCCAAAGGGGGTTTCTATTTTCGTAAAGGGACAGGGGAGCGCAGCTGCGGCGCAGGGTGAAAAGAAATGGTTTTTAAAACCCTGACCCTTGCGCTGCGGGTATTAACCTCAATGGGTCCGGGTCAGATCCGGATTTGATCCGGGTCCATTTTTTTTCAATTTCGTGGGTTTCAGGTTTATCTCGGACCAAACCTTATAGGGTTTAGGTATGGTGATAAATAATAAGACCTGATTAAGACCCACGTCTGGACCCAAAGATGCGATTACTATATGGAATTGGGTATAGTTTGTGAAATTTTATACCAGACCCCGACCCAATCAGAGTTTCAATTAAGACTTGCAATTTTTCAATGTAAAAATGATAAAAAATATTATTTTACCGAATATGGCCGGGTCTGATTCATGTACTTCTTATCGGGTCCAGATATGGTTTCTCTTATGATAGATCCTATTAGACCTGAGTTCAGACCCAATACCATACCCCAAAAATGGAGGCCAGGTCTGGTTCCACCTGGGGTCCGAACCAAACCCGACCCGTTGACACCCGCAGCTACAATCAACGCGTCACCTTTCAGCCGTATTCAGGTCGTTTGATTTGAACCATGGCGGTGGACAATCCTCACATAATAAAATAACAATTTACAAAAAAGCGCATACCTTGCTTATTTACAAATCCAGCTTATCTTTCCGAAAATTTCATTTAACCACCTTGATTAAGGAGGTTAATATCAAAGGGCCGCTCTGCCAATGCCCAATGGCAGGGTACGGAAACCATCATCTGCCACCTACAAATACTCTTATGCCCTTAGGTTAAACACCAAAACACACTTCACACAAAAGCATCTCTCCAACCTTTGCCGTTTTGCTGTGAACCTCGAGCAGCGCCGTACGAGCAAGGGCATTATTCCATGAGGAACTGGTGCAGCCTTTCTCTCTGTCTCTCTCACCCGTGAGGGAGAACTTTTGAAACATTCCTTGAAACATCTCTCGGTTTTGACATGGCGTTGGAGGTAGGGATAGGGTTAGAAATGGGGACTTTTTGGTTCTTTATTTTTCATTGAATTTGTGTATACGTGGAACGGATGCAGCAATATTTCATTGTTCTGATGATTCAAAATTGTGCATTTTGGTTTATTTTTTATGTTTTCTGTGTGAGAGAGAGACTAAAGAAATTCAACATTACCACTCATGAAGATCAATAAAAATGTTGAACCCATGAACTAAACAAGAGCAAAAGCCAAAACAAATAAAGAAATCAGAAGAGAAAATAACATCAGACAGATAAAATGAGCTCACGCCAGAGCCGCTTGCCTAGATTGCCGCAAAAGAGAGGCAATGTCAGCAGGAGAGAGCGAAATATCACTAAGATGATACGCAAGATCACATAAACATCTACCAAGATTTTATGCACAAGGTTTTGAATGTTAACCGGAATTTGACGAAAATGAGCATCATTTTGCACCATCCAAAGAAACCAACAAGAAGTAAGCAACCACGTTCGCTAGACGAACCTCCACCTCTTGCTGCGCCAAATACAAACCGGCCCCAAGATCAGATCTAGCGCAAAGGACTCCTCCTTAACAAATACTTCTGGATGCCTCCAAGTCCTACTAAAGAGTTCCACAAATATTGGGCAAGACCAGAACAAGTGAAACATAAATTCTTCTGCAGCTTGACAAAGCACAGACCAACTCGGGAGCTGAATACCCCACTTCTTTAAATTACTGTGGGTTTGGATCCTATCGTGCAAATATAACCAAGCCAGGACTCGAGAACGGGGAGAAGGACCCTTCGCCCAAAGCACATCCTCGGGCAACCAATCAGCCCCCGGGGGAGCAACGATCTATAGATTTTTTTGTGAGAAACTCTCCGCTTGGCGCCAACGCCCACTGCAACCACTGACCAAAATTTTTGGAGTCCTCAAAATGGTCTCTAAAGCAGTCTAAAGCCCTCAACAACGATTTACGCAAGTGCGAGAGCGCCAAACCCCGGGTTCCTAGACGAACCGGGATAAGAGCAGGAGCCCCATCTTTAGCAAGAAGCAAACTAGCACAAGGGTTATCCGATTGGTGGGCCAACCAACGTTGCTTGGCGACAAGAACAATGCTCCGCAGTCTGGACGCAAGAATGCCTAAACCAGCCATACGCCGAGGTAAGACCACTGAACGCCAACCAATCAAGTGACGCTTACCCTTGAGTTGACACCCAGCCCATAGAAAACCTGCCAGCAAGCGCGTCAGCTGCTTCTCTACTCCCACAGGCATCACAAACATATACATGGAAAATTCTGAAATAGTTGAAAGAACATGTCTGACTAAGGTTAGACGGCCAACGATGAAGAGATAAGACGACTGCCACGAAAGCAATTTGAGCTTCACTTTTTAAAGCGTCGGAGCCCAAGTAGCAGAAGAGACGTGCTTCACTTGTAACGGCAAACCCATGTACATAATAGGCAAGTCAGAAATAGTGCAATTAAAATTCTTTTTCCAGTTGCAAGCATATTGGCATGAACATTGAACATGTTAATAGAGCATTTGGTCTCATTTAGAGAAAGCCCAGATAGGGAGAGAAAGAACTGAATGATAAGCTTGAACCTAAGCATCTGTTGAACATTTGCACAACAAAAAATAATCATATCATCAGCACAAGAATATGACCCGAAAAGTCGAAAACCTGCAAATGATCAATAAAACACGATACAACAGCCCACTTAAGTAAGACCACAAGACTCTCAACAACTGCATTGAACAACAAAGGCGATAGGAAGCACCCTTGCCGCAAACCCTGCCCCAAAGAGAGAGAGAGAGATTACCGGAAATCAGTTTCTAGAGATTGCAGCAGTCAACGAGAGATTGCTGAAAATCAGTTTTTGGAGACCACAACAATCGCCCAATCACACAGGGCGTGCATCTCCTTTGGATTTGGGGGAAATGTGAGGAAGTAGTTCTGTAGCATTCTTCACTGGCTTTAGGGATATTTTGGTCTTTTTCTCTTACTAACCTGATTAAGTTAACTGTGCTATTGTGGAGCGGCTGTTCATATTTATTTATAAAGTTTAAGTAGTAAATGTAATTTCTGATAAGTTAAGCGTGAATTTGTAAATACACCAAAAGATAGGAGCCTTTCTGTACATTGTTCTAAATTAAAAGCAAAAGAGAGAGAGTAGTGTTTCACGAGTTGATACGGCGCAAAAAAATTAATGATTTACGCCAATCTATTGTGTTGGTTTAATTAAATATCCATCCACTTTCTTGGTCGTGTGTGAAAAATTGACAAGGTTGGGAAAAAAAAGTGATGATTTACGTGTTGATATGGTATGTGTAACGCCCCGGATTTCCAAAACAAAGCTAAGTTAAAATTTTCATGAATTTCTTTTTTTTTTTTTCTTTGCAGCGGAACTTAGAAAAGCTTTTAGCAGCGGAATAAGACGATAATGAGTCGTCAGTTTTAGAAAACTCCGAGCACGTTGCAGGTATGTGGCCAAGCAACTCATTGACCACCTAAGTGTTCCATTTTATCGAAAACATATGTTTATTACAACACTACTGCTTAGGAGAGCAGTGTAGGTTCAATAAAAAGGAAGCAGTACAACTCTGTCTAGAGAAACCCTGGAACTTGATGCCGCCTTGCTCCGCATATCGCCACGCAGGTTCAACACCTGAAATCCCCATTAAACGGGGTCAGAACCACTGATGGTCTGGTAAGTAGGCAAACACCTATCTAATCAACTCAAGTAAATGCATAGACCACTCAGGGTCGCAGTTCGTAATACGACGCTCAAGCCTCCATGACTTAGCGTATATCGCACAAGCCTCATCAGGGCTATGAGTTGAACATCCACGCAAGTCGTCATGACTTCGCATAAGCCTCTTCAGGGCTGTGAGTTAGAATAACCTCTCAAGTCTCTACGACTTAGCCTTGACTTCCTCAGAGTCACGAATGGATGTCTAGCTCAAGCCTTTATGCTTGGCACATCCGTATCCTACGAATCTAAGGACAGCTCTCCGAGCTTCACTTAGTCGTACGGATATCAATGGGGTTCTTTCCCAATCGGTCCAGTAGTATACCGACCATGACACATTCACAAAGGTTATGCAGGACTGACTCAACAACGTCATCCACTCATACATTCAAAGTAGCGCTGTACCTAAGCTAATGCTTTGTTTCGATAATTGCACCTCCCCCTGGGCTTAGGGGACTCATATCTGGGCGACAACGCGACGATCTGGGGGTTGATTATTCTATGTATTTTAGATACCCCAGAGGCCTGTTGACCCCATCCCCCTAGTAGGACGGTACAACATACCGGAAGAGATCCTTACTAGGTATCCGAATGCATTCTGCTACTGCAGTAGTTGGGTTCAATCCTTAGATATTTAAGGATAACCACGACCTCCATACCTCTGAGTGACGAAGGCCATCAATGAACTCTATCAGGTTCGGGTGAAATATATGTCACTCAAGGCCGCGCCATCACCGTCTTCCTCGGTGAGAAATTCTGAAAGGGGCCTGCCGGTCTTACAATTACTTGACGAACATTGCATGCCTATAGGGCAGCCTTTGAGAAGTATGTACCCGACCCCAATCAACCACACGGTTTTCACCGTGGAACAAAGGTTTTATTCATATGCATGCTTAACTCTGCTCTCAGCACTTCGGCCTTGACGAGCACTTCACCTCTTTCGGTGGAAACAACACACTCTGGCTCAGCGGCCCTTACGAGTCTGGTTGTCTGATAATTCTCAATGAGCATGCACATGACTCGATCTCTACGGATCGGCTACTCGGCGTATTTTTACGCAACGAGCTCAGGACCTCGTCAAGGCGCTACCACTACTTTGGCGCAACGGCTCTTACAAGTATGATGCCCTTGCAGGTGCCAGGGAGACGAGTCATTCTGACATCGTTCCAACAAAGGACATCATTGTGCCACTTAACTGGTTTTGGCAGCTCTTCTGCCAACCATTCTGTCAACACCTTCACTGTTCTACCGACAGTGGTGCGACGAACCTTTCTACATTGTAGAAGGCGTTTCATAACTGGGTAGCACTTCTGCTACGTTCTTTCTGAGCCATTCTTAGCTCCTTCAGGAATTTCAGCAGCACTTCCTCTCTTTTACGGAGAAAGCGTGCGTTTCTTTTATCCATTTCAGCGGCATCTCCCCTCTTTGGTGGGAAATCGCTACGCTTAACTCGGGAAATGGATGCGCACCGTTGTGCGTACTTTGCATCCATCAAGGTTGCAGGAACCTTGGGCCATAGCTAGGCCATACGTAATTGATTTAGTCTTTACGTAAAGAGCATTTTGCCAAAAGGCGAAGCCTTTCCAATAGGGGCTTCATTCGTCAAGCAGAATCTTGTACGAGGAGCGGTAAGGGAATCGCATGGGCGATTTTGGAGTTGATCTCCGTTTGAACGCTCACTTACGCGCCATATATGTAATATAAGCAGAAGCCTGTGCTTTATACAGCGGCGGCGTAAAGAAATGCATATACTATTGTTCAGGGTGTGTAACTGAACGAAATATTCTACATATATAACAAAGCAGAAGCCTTGGCATCGTTCGACGCGACGGCGTAAGTAAAGACATTGCAGAAAGCAGGAGCCTTGGCATCGTTCGACGCGACGACGTAAGTAAATACATAATCGGAAGTGCAGTAATCGGAAGTACAGAAAGCAGGGAGCCTTGGCATCATACGACGCGATGGCAAAGGTAAATTACATGGCCTGTGCGATATAAGACGCGTCGGCAGTATCAGCAGATATACACCTAGATCTGTATCCAACGATAGTTACGAGGCGAGCGAGTGAACACCGAAGTGTCCTAGAGGGCTCAACCAAGAACTAGGGTGAGATACTATTTTGAAGAACGCATATACTGCGTATTCGAACATATATATCCGACGATAGTTACGAGGCGAGCGCGTGAACACCGAAGTGTCCTAGAGGGCTCAACCAAGAACTAAAGCAAGATACTACTTCAGAAAGTATATTCTATATACAAACAGTCAAATACTTGAGAGAGATGGATCAACGAAGCGAACTTACTTCAAATCGTGGAAGAAACGGCTCCGGGTTGCTTCTTTGACTTCGAGCCTTCCTTCGAGAGGTCAGACTAAGTCAGATGAAGCTGACTTAGTTGAGAAAGAGGTAGAGCAGGTCAAGCTACTCAACCTAAGTGGTTTGAACCTAACAGGGTTCAATCCAAGTCAACTGGGTTCAGCAGGTTCGAACTCAGCTCAAGTAGGCTAAGTCTGGGTTCAGAAATCCAAACCGGAATCTGGACCAAAAAGGACTTTGACTTTGACTTTAAACCCAACTAGGTTCAAGTCAAGTCAACTGGGTTTGGACCAGGTCAAGTGGGTTCAGACCCAGGTCAGGTGGGTTAGGACCAGGTCAGGCAGGCTCAGGCTAGGTCAGGCAGGCTCAGACCAGGTCAGGTGGGCTAGGCTAGGTAGGGGAGGTTTAGGAGAGAGAGAGAAGGCAAGAGAGAGAGGGGGTCGATTTTTATGAGAAGAGAGAGAGTGAGGAGGGCTATTTATAGCCCAAGCCCACCTCCTCTTGGGTTTTTTCCATGCCCAAACTACCCCCTTGGCTTCTTTTTAATTCCAAGAGGTTCCTTGGTGTGGGGCCCACTTGGATATTCCATGGGATATTTTTGTGGGTCCCACCAGATATTTTCTGAGGAATATTTCTGTGGGTCCCACCAATATTTCCGTGGGTCCCGCAAGAATTTCGGGTTTCCGGCGATTTTTTCCGAAAAATTCTGAGTACGCCATTTTCTTCGTATTGACGTAACTAAGAAAGTTGGCTCGTACGAATCTATTGATTTCGTTTAGTTAGGAAGTTATGGCTTCCCGAGTATTTGAGCATATATTCGCAATTCGACGAATACCCTAAGTATAACTGGCTCGCAGGAATTGATTCGTTTCGCATTCTGAGAAGAAATGCTATTTTTACCGGTAAATGCCTCATGAATTTTATTCAGATATTTTCTGAAAAATTGCGGGTCTTACAGTATGTGTGCATTCCCGTCAATTTTTTATGCCGACTTGTGTCTAGTTTAATTAGGAGGATTTTTACAAATAGGCACTTAACTTTAAAAATACATATTTAACCGACTTATTTTTTGAAACTATTTTATATAAAAGCTTATTTTTTCAACAATTTGTTCAAATAATCACCTCTGTCACTTTTCTTGTTAAAATTATTTATCTGGCCTTAATTGTGGGACAACTACACACACTAGATCATTTAAGAGAAAAAATTGTTAAACTATAAATAGTGAAACTCTTGCTTAAGTTACTTATTTGTCCCAACCACGCCATGACAACTACAAAAATGACTTCCAATCATTTAATGAAAAGAAATGACTAATATGAAGTGATAGAAAGAGCAACTCAAAACGGTTATATGAGCAAATTTTTGAAAAGATAAGCGCTTATCTGAATAGTTTTACAAAATAGACTGATTAACATAATTTTACTATAAGCTAAGCGTTCATGTACAAATTTTCGTTTAATTAAAAATTCAACTTTTTTTTCTTTTGTATTTAGCAGGTCAGAACACAATCCAACACAGTTTTGACCCTAGCTTACATTAAATCATCACTAGAGAAGTGTGTAGTTCTGTTTGGTGCATCCCCAGCTTAAATGAATGGTATCACTTCCCTTTGTGAAGTGAATACTTTCACAACAACAGATCCTTGTAAGAGTGAGATAATGATGTTGCATAAATTCAAGAAAATACATGATTCTATATCAAAATTCATCATCAACAATACATTTATTATCGTTGTCCTAACAGCGTAAAACTCTGAGGGCTTTACTTGGTAGGTATCAAAATTTGACAAGGTCTGTACCCAATGATGATTTTGGGGGAGAAACATTGGTTGGCTAAAAGACAAGGAATATAAAAGTTATATGTGGCATATTCATGGCAATGATCTTTCACATCGTGAGAAGGGTGGTGGCTGCTTTGATCTTCTAAGAATAATGATTTTAAAATTTAGTACAAGCAATAAACAAGCCACATGGAACGTGAGGTAAACTTGGTCTTCAATGTTCACAACTAAAATGGAGGTCAGATCAAGTGATATGCCAAAACACAAAAAGTTTTTTTTTTTAAATCACCACCTATGGCAGTTTTTATCTTTGTGATGGACAAAATCAGCACTTTTGGTTGGCCTCACTATTTACACAATGAATAAAGATGATGAAGGCTATGGATGGCGGTGATTTTAGAACACAAAAAAATTTGTGTTTTGACATATCACCTGATCTGACCACTAAAATTGCATAGTAATTAGCAAGGACTTCGTTTAAAGCATGTCACTACAAGGATGAAGGTTAAAAGCGGCGACTCTTTAACGATGACAAAATATCTCGCCGCTATTGATCAAGCAATAATGGTGATATTTTTATCCTCGCTAATTGATAGGTAATAACAACGACATAAATATAATGCCGTTATTACTCTACTACAACCACGAATGTCGCCACTATAGCTTATCAATAAGAGTGATATTTATGTCCCCACAAATACCTTGCCCTTGCACACATCTTGTCGTTAAAGACCTATGTATAATGGTGATATTTTTTAAACGTTAGATATTGCGTTAAAACACATTAATATGTTTAACGATCAAAATAACGACAAGATTTTACCATTATTGATCAATAACGACAAGATTTACCATTATTTAAAGACTGGATGCGTTATCTCATCGTTAACTACTCATGTATAATGGCAAGATTTTTTTGTTGTTAGATATTGCGTTAAAACACATTAACATAATATATTTAACGGGTAGAAGATCTCACCGTTATTGATCGATAACAGAGAGATCTTGATGTTGCCGTTATAGGGTTACTATATAACGATGCAAATTATATTGCCATTATAGAGTGAGGTCAAAGCCCTCATTTGACCAACATTTGGAGAATTTTTTTAAAAAGAGGCTTCGATAGGGGTCTCCCTTTCTTTCTCTTTCTCTACTTTCTCCCTGCTCTCTCGTCTCTCGTTCCCTACTCACTCTAGCGACTCACTCTCTCCCTCTTCGTTGGTCACTCCAACGACCCCCTTCCTCTTCGTTGCTCAATCCGGCAACCTTTGCTCTGCTCCCTCCCTTCCTCTTGCTCGTTGCTTACTCTGACGTCCCACTCCCTCTTTGCTCTCTGCTCATGCTCAAGGTATTAGGTTTTTTTTAATTATCACATATATATATATATATATATATATATATATATATATATATATATTATGTGAATGGTTTTAGAATGAATATTTAATTAGGGTTTTGGTGTTCCCTTTTAGGATATTAATTTTTCTTAATCTCTTGAAATAATATTATAAATAAACATGGTTTGATCATATTATGCATTGCTTTGTGCCAAAAAAAAGCTCATCTCAAGCTAACATTGTGATATTGGTTTGTTTGCTTTGTAGTTCCAATAGCATTTTTTGGCATAAAGCTTCTCATGAATTAAACTGATTAGTATTCTTTCTAATTGCTACTGCTTCTTGAGTTGAGGTCCAAAACTACTTAGATAATTTTAGTTTTCATGTTTTACAGTCCAAAATTTCAAGTTCAATTGGAATCTCTTTTTGTCAAATGGTTAAAAGTTTTTTGCTCTAAAAGATCAGCAACACACTTTTTGGATCAAGGTTGTCTTTCCTCTCTTTAGATCTCAAAGATTAAAAAATTCATTTTTATTTGACTTCGATGTTTGATAGTTGAGAATCCAATATTGTGCACATCTGTCAATTCCACTAGCTGTTTCTTGGTTAAAAGAAAAGTGATAAGAGCATATTGGTTGAGTTGGAGTTATTTAACAGTAAGAATTGCAGTGCCCTGATAGTAGGCTTCAGGGCTAATCAATTCTTTGCAGGAGTATAAGTTGTTCAGACTTGAGTCAAATATCTAACTGAATTGAAGACCATTTAATAGGATTTGGTAAGCAAAGCCATATCTAAATGTAACTAGACCCAGTTTGGTCTTAGACTCTTAACAATTTTACATCTGACTCAAAGTCCAACAAGATTCTATTATATACAAATGTAGATCAAAACAAAATATTTAATTAGGGTGCTTTGGCTTATTTTTTGTTTTTATGCAATAACCACTTCATTAAGGAGATTCAGAAATAGAAAATATGCACTCAAAAGCATTGAACATTGCTTTAAATTTAAGTAGACATAAGTTTATGTGTTTGTTACTAGTGTGCAATGCTCAATGCTTTTGAGTGCATATTTTCTATTTCCAAATTACACCATAGTTGGCCAATCTTATTTAGGTATGACTATCATTCACTATTGTGGACATTCAAGTTTGTTCTGATTCATATTTTTGGTATTATAACAATTCTATGTTATACCAAATTTTGTGAATCTTAGTATCACATTCATGATTTACCAGAGAGGAGATGCAAGTAATATATAGTTCTTATGACATGGTGATGTGACCTTTAATTGATTGGATCTATCCGAGCATTCTAAACCTAATGTGTGGTCCAACTTGGCCCATATATATAAGGTAAATTTATCATCATATGACAATCTATATCAATTGGTCATACTCAAAAGCCACCAAACAATATTAATTGCACTTATATCAACAAATCTATTCAGCCTAAAGAACCACAAATATTTAATTAGGGTGACTTTATTGCTCATAGTGATATTTTTCTGTGATGACTAAACTATTGTTTATTTGTAATCATGATGGTTCATATGTATTGGATTTTTTTGTGGTTCTTTACCTTTTTGTAGGCATTAGTTTGTTTTTTATTATAAGTTTTTTACCTTTTTGTTTCTAACCTTTTCTCTTGCCCAGTTTCTAGCCACCAAAGCTAATGACTTTGAGGTTCCATTTCATTGGATAGAAAGAACAAACTCATGACTCAAAGAAATTGAATCGGATCCATGTAGCTATATCCATTAGCAACTAGATAATCTACAACCAACAATTATCTGAGTTTCTAGAGTCCAGATAATGCTTTATTTAAACTAAAACACTTTGGGGTCTAGTTTTTAGAGTTTGAGTTGATCAAATGTATGATGTACTATCTTGAGAAATCATTTAAATTCATTTTTATGTAAATGATCAAGTTGACAATTTAAATGATTACAAATTAACTCAGATTTTTCCTTGTCGCTAAAGCAAACACAATTAACAATCATAATTTACACTCTTGTTATTGTCTTATGAGATGTCTGGATATGAAGTCTTATAATGTCTTAGCATCTCTTCAATTTTGTTTGAAAATCCATAAAAAGCGCCATGTCAACCTACAGTTCACAAGTACTCTCATTTCTCCCATAACCTCTAATGATAAGTGATTAGGTTTAGAAATATATGTTTTGAAATGAATGCTTATGTGCCTATGTGATTAGGTTCTGAAATATATTTGTTGAAATGAATGCCTATGTGATTAGGTTATGAAATATATTTTTTGAAATGAATGCTTGTGTGATTAGGTTCTGAAATATATTTTTTGAAATGAATGTGTGTATGATTTGTTACTCTACGATGAATTTGGTATTAAATTTGATATGTGGGCCTTAATAGGTCATGCGTGTTGTTTTGAGATTTATAAACACTACAAAATTTCTCTATCACAAGCAGAGAAGGAAGACCCTGTGTTGCTAGAAAGTTCTAATTGATTAGAGGACTCACACTACAAGAAAAATGCTAATTAGCAACGGAAATTTGCGATGGCTTAGCGAGAGAAAACTATTTGTCGCTAACATTCAAAATATTTGCAAAATTAGCGACGAAAATATCTCCCTCGCTAAATTCGTCGCTACTTAGCGATGGATTAGCGACAACATTTTTCTGTCACCAAAACACTACAAAAAAATACTAATTAGCAACAAAATTAGCGAGAGAATTTTTTCGTCGCTAATTAGCGATGGATTAGCGACAGAAAGATTCCCTTGCTAATTCCGTCGCTAATTTTTGATTTAAACCGTCCCACCTGAGGCACGAAATTTTCCCTCCCCTCGTTTAAATTTTTCCCTCCCCCATTCGATTTAAACTGTCCCCACCTGAGGCACTTCTCTGAACACCAGAAGCCCCGAGCCTGAAACTGGAGCGTTGTTAGGATGAACATTTCTTCCTCAATACGAATCCAAATTAGGTAAAACAAGATTCTAAAATCAAGCCCAAGTTGAGTGGATTAACCTAGTATTTTTATTTAGATTTTTTGGACTGATATTCAAAGAGATATCAAATTATTTCTGAAACTAGTCCGGAATAATTTATTAGTCATCTCAAACTTAGGTTTCTCAAAAAATGTTTTTGCTAAAAATCTTCTTGAGACCATAAAACCTTTGAAATCTCAGTATTTTAGATTTAATCAGATCTAATAGGGGTTAACTTATGAATATCATCAACAATAATCGCATTATGGCCGAATCTAACCCAAATCAACAAAGAAACCCTATTTAGACATGCTCTTCAAAATCATTTTGATGAAAAACCCATGATTCACCCTCTGCAAATCTGAATAATAATTTCTTCATAAAGAAAAATATATATGATAGATCCAGACATATAGATATGCTTATGAAAAAAAATATTATTCATATATGCAAGTTTAGTGTATGTACAAAACATCTACTACATAAATCTTACCTGAAAAATTGATAGATCCTTTATACAAAAAGGAAATCGAGTAGTCCGATCTCTACACCACCACCACCAAGGTTTTGCATATTTAATGGCTACTCACCACAACTTCAAACCTCCTATACGTTTTTATGAGAAGCGGAAGAAGAAGAGCAAAAAGAAAAAAGAGAAGAGAGAGAAAGATAATTTTCTGAAAAAAATAAGAAGAGCATGTGGGAGGGGGTATAAATAACCCTTTCACCAAGCCCTAGCCCTAAGTGGTGAAGGACTCTCCCCTCCAAAATCCTGTGGAGGGGGAGAGGAGTCTTTTCTGAGAAGGACTCTATCTTCTAGACTCCATTTATTATTTGATTTTCTAAAATTTGTATTTTTTAGGGTTCTTAAGTTTAACTATTCTACAACTAAGCACTAACAATTCCAACAAATTTTTATCTATTCAAGAGGTGTGGGACGTCCCACCCTCTTTAATATCTTAGTTAATAATTTAATTTAAAAAAATTAATGATCTCTTTTATTTATTTATCTAAATTAAAACTAGATAAGACTTTAACCCATATGGACTCTTGGATCCAAATAGGGGTCCACATAGGATGTCCCCTACGAGGGTCCAATTCATTACCATTGGATCCAATTAATAATTTTAAATTGGATCCAATCCAAATATCACCTCCGATCCATATTGGATCCAAATGTTGAATTTAGATCCAAAACCAAAGTCTAAGATCTAAAATGACTCTTACTTGTTTAGTCCTCATACTTTAGCTTTTCTAATTATTCTTACAATATTCTTCATAACTTGAGACAAAAAATCATAATTAATCGAAATCAAGAAAATCAAGAATTCACAATATAGTCATCAATGCACCAATAATTCATCATTTATTTATTTTAATTACCAAAGAAAAAAATCTTGGGTTTTAGAGTAAGTGGTTTGTATTTGAAGTGTATTTGTTGCAGGCTTAGAGAGATGTATTGGGTTTGTTACAGGCTTAGAGAAGATGTTGGGGGGTTTATAGTTTTGAAGTGAATTTGAAATTTTTGTTTAATGTATGTTTAAAGTGTATGTCAATAGTTTGAAGTGTGTTGAATGTTTGAGGATGTATGTTTGAGAATGTACTGGGTTTGTATTCAAAGTGTCTTTTTTGCAGGCTTGGAGAAAATGTAGAGAGGTTTGTAGTTTTTAGTGTATGTTTGATTTCTTAAGTGTATTTGAAGTTTTTATTTATTTTTTGTTGAATGTATGTTTTAGTTATTAATTTTAGTATATTTGAAGTGTATGTATTTGAATATAAAAATAAAATTTTAAAACTAATTTTTAGTTTTTAATTTACAAGTTTATAGCCTATAATGATGACATTTTTGTCTTGCCATTATAGGGTATCTCACTGTTAAAACAACTTCGTCATTATACGATACCTCATTGTTATTAGTGTTTTCAGTTCCGACGAGATTCTTCGATGGTATTGGTTCACCCTTTAACGACTCCATATAAATGTCGTCATTATTGGACAACAAATGTCATTTTCTTTCGGTTGCTTATTCGCGCCGTTATAAGACAATAGAGGTGACAAATAGGGCAATAGCGGCAAGAAAAATCACCGCTATTAACCCTCATCCTTGTAGTGTGTGTTTTCAATACAACTTTGAAAATGAAAAAGATAAATGAAACTCTATCGTTTTTGTAAAATAGATAAAAAATGTGTTCGTTTGAAAGAAACATTTTGAACACAAAAAAATTATATTTAAAAGAAATACTTTAAAAAATCCATTATGGGTCTAATTGGTATTTTGGATTTGGATTATAATGATTCTTGAATCTAAATCTCATAATTCTTATACTATACATTTTTTAAAGGAGTATTTTATAAATAGTTAAATAATATATATTATATATAGTCACTAGAACATGAGAACTGAAAATATGAGAACTACCGTGTGAACCATGATTTTCATGGATTTTTGGCTCTTTTCTCTTAAATCTAACTGTATGGATGTGATCTACATGTTTGGTTTTATAAGTAGTAGCTCTTGAATCATCAAGATTATGATTTATAAATACATTTTTTAAGGCTTTAAAATCAATGGTTCATAATCTTCATAAATATTCAATCAACCAAAATTCATATTTTTGTTACCGAAAATACATAATCCAATTGTTGATTTCCAGCAAATTCATCATTGTCGAACACATCTACATGGTTGGATTTACAAAAAGAGTGTTGGAAATACCCAATTCAAACGGTAATTCTCATATTCTAGTGACTATCTGTTTTTCGGACCGGTTTAATAAAACTAAAACCAAATTAAACTTGTATGTATTGATTGCCGAGTTTTTGCTAGTTGTATTTTATTTTATGCTTCTTTAGCCATCTTTTTTAACAGAAAACCTTTCAAATAACGTATTCAGTATTTAACGATTTTTTGCAGTTATACTTATTGCTATGGACGTGGGGACGTAGACAATGCTCCCAGCCCTACTGCTTCAGCTGAAAGGTAGGTAAGAACGTTAAGCGCGCGCGCGCGAGCGAGAGAGAGAGAGAGAGAGAGGTGTGGATGATCGATGGGGAGACGTGAGGTGATGAGAGGAGGGAGACCGCTTGGTGAGGAGGACGCTCCAACCGACAGTCAAACCCCAAGCACGCGCCAATCAGTGGCAGTAGCAATAGCTGCAGCCGCCACCATGATGCCCACTGCTGCTAGTGACGATGATGTCTCTCTAACCACACACTCCATCGCTCGGGGTTGGAGCCTTGAAACCCAAATGGTGGTGAGAGGTTTTGAAACCGAAAAGTTGTCCCTCAAGCTTCAAAATAAGCGCCGCAGGCCTTCTTCCCTTGTCCCACCTCCAGATACCCACCTTACATGAGTGAGTGAATCGACTGCTAGTGCTACCATTTTTTTTTATACGGTTCTTGTTATTTCTTCTTTTTCAGGGTCTAGTATAGTGGGGTTTCTTGATGTTGCATCTAGTAGGAATCTGTGTAATTCATTGCATCTCTGTTCTTTTATTGGTGAACTTGGCTAAGAAACTGAAAGAAAAAGAGAATCGAAGATTTTTATGATTTAGACGGTTTGTGTTTGGTGGTTGTCGAAAAATTGAGCTATTCTAGGTTTTCCTTTTTTGGAATTTTGGTATTTTTTTTTTCCATGAGGAATGGGGAAACCACAACTAGTCGCACTAGCTAAGCCTGCCGTACTTACAGTCGTCTTCTCGACAATGTAAACCTGTGGCGCACACCTTGCCCCCAGGGAGTCGTCCTGCTTTGGCATGAGCAAGGGACATAATGCCCTTTCCCTTTCTTATATGCAAGGGGCTGACGTCCGTGAGAATGGAACCCTGACCACCCATCTAGCAGCCAAGCCCCCCTCCCACTATGCCAAACCTGGCTGGAATTTCGGTACTTGAAGTTGTGTTTTGCTTGTTGTTTTCATCTAATCTCGCGAAAAAGAGACAGGTACATATACCTGTTGAAAGATTCGTATGGAAACACACGATGAAGCTGCTATCTCTTGTTCTTGTCTCTGCGAATTCTTCTTATAATTCAAGTCAAATGAATGTGGCAGAGTTTTTGCGCCTTTGCTTCTGCATTCTTAAGATCAAAGCTAGAGCCGAGTGCATCTTATTGCAACCAACATTTCAAAATTGCTTCTGGTGCTTTCAAATGTTTGCAAATCTTTTGGCATTTGAGAATATGGTAGTTGGGACTTGGGAAGATTGGCAATTTTGTTTAAAGGGATCTGATCATGTCTGTTGCAGGTTTGAAGACGTATAGTTGATTTTTGTGGAGGAAAATTTGATAGCTTAAATCACGTGAGAGATTTTGATTATTGGTTTGAGCAATGGAAGACCTGGAGAAACCTCTGCTCGGGCCTGAAAATTTTCACCGAGATGCAATTGATCTGGTACAGATGTTGGAAAACAGTAAATCACAGTGTTGTTTATTCCTAATCTAATTTGGTTTTGCTGTTAGAGGATAGGATTTTATGCTCAATGAGATGAGTGTCCTGCAGGAACGTTTACCTCTAGAAGAAGTATTTGAACAACTGAGAACATCTCGGGCAGGGCTCACAACAGCAGATGCTGAGGCTCGTTTGCAAATTTTTGGCCCCAACAAACTTGAGGAGAAACCAGTAGGTTTCCTTACTGCTCATTCACCCAACTATCTTCTTGCTTTATCATCATTTTTTGTTAATTTTGTACCCTCTTTTTGTGTGCTTGAATTGCCATCATTCCTGAGTCAAATTTTAAGCTGTAAGCACTGATTATACTCTTGATGTGTTTCACTGCAGGAGAACAAATTTTTGAAGTTTCTCGGCTTTATGTGGAACCCTTTGTCATGGGTTATGGAAGCTGCTGCAGTAATGGCAATTTGCCTTGCCAATGGAGGAGTATGTTTTCATCTAACATGGATCCTACACATTTCTTATTTTTATTTATACAGGCTAATCTGTTCAACTAGAATGGAATGATCTGCCGCAAAAGCCACACTAGTTATATTGCACCTCTCCATGTGAGAGTGCTGAGCTATCTAAATTTTAATTGCATGCCAATTACAACCCTTTTCATGAGCTTATGAGCAATGCGCTCAATAGTGTAGATTATGTTGTCAAGAAGTCTGATTGATATGCATTTGCTATAAAAGGTTTAGAAGCTATTCGAGCAATTTTGGATGCTCAAATTCCTTCTCTAACTATCAATTTATGTGATGTTCCAGGGGGAGCCTCCTGACTGGCAAGACTTTGTGGGAATCATCTGTTTATTGCTCATAAACTCTACTATTAGTTTTGTGGAGGAGAATAATGCTGGGAATGCGGCATCTGCTCTCATGGCCCGTCTAGCTCCAAAGACAAGGGTTGGTGCCTGTTCTGAGCTATGATAACAAGTTGTTTCTGTGACTAGTTGATATAACAGTCTGCTGTCTCCAAGACTACGGCGTATGCGATCAAGCGACCTACTTTGTGAATGCATATGGCATTAAGATTAATTAACATTGTAATTAGAGAGAATCCTCAATTGGATCCTGGTGAGACCCCATTATGGCAAACCTTGAAAACGGTGCAGGCCACCAATGAAAAGGAGGCCAAAGAGCCAAAGATGGGGACTCTACAAGCTTTTTACTGGTCTTGACTTTGCTCTGGGACATTTTCAATGTCATCTTTTTTCATGTTTTGGCGCTATATAATACCTGTCAGTATCATAAACGTTCATAGCAGAATGGCTGAAATAAGTGAGATGTGTCTTTTTCAGTTTGTTTCTTCTAGAATTACATGAATTATGGGGTTGTTACTTTCCAATTATTTTGTTCAGGTTCTGAGAGATGGACAATGGCAAGAAAAGGATGCTGCTATTCTGGTACCAGGAGATATAATTAGCATTAAACTTGGGGACATTATCCCAGCAGATGCTCGCCTGCTTGAGGGAGATCCTCTTAAGATTGACCAGGCATGTGCTTCTTACATCCTTTAAGCTAATAATTTCAAATTGTTTAGTGCAAGATAAGCCACCATTCTTATGATAATCATGTGAAATAATATAAGGATTTCTTTTCTGAAGCATTTATGACACTGAGGAGCATGAGCCTCACTAAAAGTCACACTTATATACTCTAACCATTCATGCTTCTTTGATGCAGTCAGCATTGACAGGAGAGTCCCTTCCAGTTACAAAGAGGACTGGTGATGAAGTTTATTCTGGTTCTACATGTAAACATGGAGAAATTGAAGCCGTTGTAATTGCTACCGGTGTTTATTCTTTCTTTGGGAAGGCAGCTCATCTTGTTGATTCCACTGAGGTTGTCGGACATTTTCAGAAGGTAGGATATGGAGGATTTTATAGCTTGTTCTTTGCATATAAAGCATCCATTCATATTATATTTATGCACAAGGATTCCAATAGATGTCATTCCAGCAACAATGGTAGTTCCACGATTACCCAGCCAGTCAATCTTTCATCGATTGCTTGGTATTAATTTCTGCAATTTTATGAGCGGTCACCCAACTTCTAGGCATTATGTTTTCACCAATTGAATAGTTAGGCATTGCAAGTCATAGAATTTGCTTGCATCCATCATAAATGAGTGTGAAAAGGTATGATCTGAAAATTTTGAGAATTAGCTGTTTTGTGTTGGGACCTCATCAAATGGCCTGGTTTTTTAAGTCATTATTTATCTGCAGGTATCCTCTTGGCCTTGTTACTGCACCCATAGGATCACCATGCCTTTTTATATTCATGAAATTCTTTACCATGGTGATTTGCTCAATTCAGAAATGTTTAACAGACAACAATTGTTTTGTTTTTTAGTGAAAACAAAAAACTTGCAGACTCGTGTAAAATTCCTTAACACCCAAGTGGATAAATGTTCCTAGCATAGGCACATAGAAATCATCACACATGAGAATGTTGATTACTGTGTGGGTATCATTCATTGAATTGAATTTAGAGTAGTGTCATACTGAAAGGACATTTCTGACCCTTCATGGTTCATGATACTCAGATGAAAGGTGGGACTGAAGGTGAAGAATTTTTTTGTCACCTTAATGTTTAGCGGTTCTCGACAAGTTATATCTACATTGCAATCCTAAAGGAAGTATTAATTATGTTATTTTAGATGCTAAAATTTTGATTTCTTTCTTTACTAGGTTCTTACAGCCATTGGAAACTTCTGTATTTGCTCAATAGCTGTGGGAATGATTCTTGAAATCATAGTCATGTACCCCATCCAGCATCGATCATATAGAAAGGGTATCAACAACCTTCTTGTTCTCTTAATTGGAGGAATTCCTATTGCTATGCCAACAGTGTTGTCCGTAACACTTGCAATTGGTTCTCACCGTCTTTCACAACAGGTATAACTTATCCACTTTTAGTTTCATAAGAGGTGTTATACATTATCACCCAAAAACTCTTTTTCTTCTCAAACAGGGTGCTATTACCAAGCGGATGACTGCCATTGAAGAAATGGCTGGAATGGATGTCCTCTGCAGTGACAAAACAGGGACACTAACTTTGAATTGCCTTACTGTTGACAAGAATCTCATTGAGGTTAGTGTCCCTTAAATTTTGTTGTGATTGCAAAAAACTATTTTCTGAACCTTCTAGTTAGCTTCCAATAAACTTTATTTCTGTATGGCTTGGCTCTACCTTTACTGGCATTTGTAATTGGAAGAGCCTTGGCAACTTTTGATTTGACTGCTGCTGTACCGCTTTAACTTTCCCCAAAGAATGCAAGCTTTAGTATTCATGTTTTGAGGAGAGGAAATCACGACTACAACCTTTTCTTGTAGGTTTTCAACAAGGATATGGATAAAGAAATGGTAATCTTGCTTGCAGCACGAGCAGCAAGGCTCGAGAACCAAGATGCTATTGATACAGCCATTGTTAACATGCTTGCAGACCCAAGGGAGGTAACTGGATCCATTTCCCATTAAATAACTAATTAAACCAACTAACAAACTCTACACACAACCACATGCACACATGCTTAAGATGCTAGTATTTTGGGTACCATCTGGCATCACAGCAGGTGCTGCTCTACTGGTTTCCAATCACTTTGATGCTCAAAATTGATGATCAAAGGTAGAGCATTTGTTGGGTAAAATGGATGTAAAATTGCCAATTTAGTAGCAAATGCATGTGTATGAAACACAAAGCTACTTCTGGTTTCCAGACATGGCAAATACAGATCTTGGTAGAGGGGAGTAACAACTTTCAAAATGGTACCGATCTCACCCGTTCCTGGTATCATCATCGCCGGAAGCTAGTAGCATGTAGGCATGTTTACAGAATTATGCCTCATGGACATGCACATGTGAGAGCGTACACTTCATGCCTTATTAAGCCCAGATATTTGGGAGGATTTTTGACCTGGAACAACCATAAATGGGCCAATATTGTGAAAGAACAAAAGAAAAAAACATATATATAAAGCCCATATAAGTGCCATGCAATCAAAGATTCCTGCCACAATCATCTCTGACAGTAGGAATACCCTCTGAACAAGTGGGATAACTGAATTTTGGATTTCTGCATTATGGGCACATCTGGTGCCAATGGTGATGGAATATGATCAATTAAAAGCGGAGCATGCTCTAAGTTATAGTGATTTTTACCACCAGAAAGCTGGACTTCACAATCTTTATATGTCTCCATTCTGAATCTTCTTTTATTGCTTTTCACATTAAGAACTGAGAAAATGTTATGTTTTTAATGCAGGCACGAGCAAACATCAAACAAGTTCACTTCCTGCCCTTTAATCCTGTTGATAAACGTACTGCCATTACATATATTGATTCTGATGGTTCATGGCATCGGGCCAGTAAAGGTGCCCCAGAACAGGTATTCACTGATTAGCATGCTTTCATCAGATACAGAAAGTCCAAACCATGACAGAATTCCTGGAAGTTTTTTAGTTTTTTTCTAAATTTGAGAATCCTAAGTTTCTACTAGTTGTAATTGTTACTCAGTAGTTCAGTCATTAGAAAGTTTATCCAATTTGGGTCATCTTTTTTTTTCCTTTTTGATAAGCAAGCTGGGAATAAACCCCACAGAATTCAGACCTGAAACCCCTCACTTGTCTTAGTGCAACCCCATAGTTACCAGGAAACAAAATGGATATGAGAAGCAATGCATGAAGCAGAAACCTGGAACTGAGTATTAAAAAGTAGTATGAAGCCACAAGCAGGATACAGTGGTGATGCGATTTATGGAAATGCATGAGAAAAGAAAGAGACAATGCATAGAGAGCAATATGAAGTGAGAGCAGAAGTGAATAAGAAACAGCATGAAAATGAGTAGAAAGCTATGTATAATCAATATACAGGCTTGTTGCATAAAAAATTTATTTTTTAATATGAAGAAGTGAGGGGGAAGTGAGTGAGAAGTGAGAAGTGAGAAGTAAGAGGGAAACACTAAAGAAGCATGATGTGTGACCCTGGTTGAATGAGATAGCTGGATGCTTAGGTCAAACTATTATAACTGAGGGGTCTCATGTTTGAATCCCATGGGGGTTATCCCCCAGCTTGCTTATCAGAAAGAAATTATTGGTGTCATTTGCTATGATGGAAAGTATATAAATGGCCTTAAATGGGGTCGCTTCTCAATGTGTATCTGGTCTGTTGTTCCTTCCCTCAAATAAGCAGCTTCTATGCTTTCAAAATTTTCTAGTGAAACTTAGACCCTCATGTCCCTTTGCTGCAGATTCTAAATTTATGCCAGGAAAGGGATAAAATTTCAGGGAAGGTCCATGCTATCATTGACAAATTTGCAGAGCGAGGGTTGCGGTCACTAGCAGTTGCCTATCAGGTAGAAAAACTGTTGGAAGCCCTAAACACTTGGAAGGTTTCTTTTCTTTTTGGATCTTCGTTGATGTTTGGTGGTCCTTAGATTTATGGTTTTCAATATTTTGAACAGATTTACTATATTGATTATTCACATTGAGCTCATGCTAAGGTGGTTATCCATTAATTAAATGTATCAGTTTTTAAATTCTCTTTAATTTCCATAAATTACCACTATAATTTAGAAGAAAAAAATTGCAAAGATAGAGGTTCATGTGTAATCTGGATTTTGTTGTGTTTGTGTACTTACTGCACTTTCATAGTGCAATGTCTTTATAATTATCTTTGCTTTTAGGATCTGACCATGCTAAAGAAGGTTGGCCATAAATACAGGATGTGCCTGAAAAATTGAAAGAAAGTCCTGGAGGCCCATGGACATTCTGTGGGTTGTTGCCATTGTTTGATCCACCCAGACATGACAGTGCTGAAACGATCCACAGAGCACTTAATCTTGGTGTTTGTGTAAAGATGATAACAGGTAGAATACTTTTCTTCATTATTCTTTGTATAATTAACATTCGGGATTTTAGCTCCTTTAGATGCCACAATTAGATTTATTGTGGCAAATTCTAAATAGAGATTTTGTTAGAAACCCTTAACCATTCTGCAAGTTTCAGAAATAATTGATACAAAAGTGTAATTCCTGTCAATTGCCACTTCAAAATGATAATGGTCTTTCTTAGCTTTCAGCATAGATACTTCTGATGATATTCTTAACTAAACCTTGGTTGGTACTTTTTTTCCTGCATTTTTCTCCCATAAAATTTTATTTCGGATGTTCTTTTTTTTGAAAATTTTGTTCCCGAGGTTTAAACTTGCAAACAAATGCTATGGTTAGTGCGTCCTTGATGCAATTAATGCTAAACCATGTAATTCTAACTTAACTGACTTGCTATTATATATTTGGTATTTGTTTGAATTGTCATGAATACATGTTTTCAGTATCTTTTAGTTTCTAAAAACTGTTCTTACTCGAATGTATTTCTTGTGCTCATGTAGGTGACCAGCTGGCAATTGCAAAAGAGACTGGTCGTCGTCTTGGCATGGGAACAAATATGTATCCTTCTTCATCATTGCTAGGGCGTGATAAAGATGAAACTGAAGGGCTTCCTGTTGATGAGCTTATTGAAAAAGCTGATGGTTTTGCTGGTGTATTTCCTGGTATTTGGATTAGACCCATATATACATACATACATACATATATATATGTTAAGATGTATCTATATATATGTATATATATACATCATATATATGTATGCATATAATATATGTTATATGTACATTTTTTGTAAAATAATTTTTTGTTTTTTCTGTAATTTTCTTTTTTTCTTTTTCCTGCAGCTGTTGACTAGCCGTTAGGCTAGTCTAACAGCTAGTCAATCTACCTGTTAGACTAGTCTAATAGCTATCTAGGGCTCTTCTTTGTGTGTATATAAAGGGGATCTTCCCATATTGTAGTTATGCATTCTTTGTGCATTGATTCATTAATAAAATATTATTTTTTAAGAGTGTTTTGTGTGCTTTCTCTTTGGTCCTTAGTGGCTCTTGTGCTTATGCCCATAGTAGCTTGTGTTTGTGCCTCTTGTGGGGTGTGTGGGTTCTCTCCCTATTTCATTACATGATATCAGGGCCATGAGTTCTCGATTCTTGGGGTATTTGTGATCAAAGTGCTCGTGTGGACGTTTGCTCGTGGATTGTGCGATCATGAGTTCATGGTGTTCAAACTTCAAAGAGCGTTGCTATCCACTATTTATTCTTCTCCTTATTACTCTCATTCTTTGCCATCATAAAAGATAATCATGAGTCTATCATTGTCATTGGCATGAAGATCAATGACACCAACTACGTAATGTGGGTTTCTATTATGAAACATTACATTTGGGGCAAAGGGGTATGGGTATTGGTCGATGGTACCAAAAAAGAACCAAAGCTTGCCCTCACCAAAAATGACAATGGAAAAGATATTGTACTTCAAGGAAATGATATGAACAAAGTCGTTGTCAATTATGAAAAGAACTGGAAAGAATGGAAGATGGGCCATTACAAAATCATGTCATGACTCATAGTGTGGATATCAACAAGTGTGCAAGCTTGGCAAAATTTGAATATGCAAGCGATGCATGGAAGTATCTTCAAGACATGTACTCTTTAAAGGATATTGCATATGTGTGTAATCTTCAAAACAAAGTAAGGACTATGATCCAAGGGGATATGAGCATACATGAATACTATAATGCTCTATCCCTTCTTTGAGATGAACTAACCCTTCTTGAGCCCAAATAACATTGTCTTATAGGCATTGAGCTCCGTGGGAAGCAAGTGAAGGCGGAGCACATCTATCAATTCATTAATGGACTTAGGCCCGAGTTTGAAGATACTAAGTTTGTTATTCTCGATAGAGGTGGTGTTCCCTCTATTGTAAAAACGTTTGAAAATCAACTATGGAGGAGAATAGACTAAAGAAGCATGCTACCAAAGATAAAGATTATGTGTTATCCATGTCTAGGCCCGGATCTAACACACGTACTTACAAGCCTCCCCATTTTGGTAGGTCCTTCAATGATCATGAGACCAAGAAGAGGATTGTGTGTCATTATTGCAACGAACAGGGTCACATCAAATGGTTTTGCTCGAAGAGGAGAAAAGAGGAAACAAAAGAAGAAATGATAGTGACATTCGTGTGACCTTCATTTGAGAAAAGCGGTGTTGATGAAGGCTCTAAAAGCATTTCATCAATGTCTTTTTTTCTAACGAATGGAGGCTCTACAACCACTTTTCAAGAATCAATCATCTTCACTCTCCAATGTCTCGATATCTACGTGCATTGATCTTGGTAAGTCCTTTTGGATTCTTGATTCCAGTGCTTCATTTCATGACTCCTAATGAGTCCATACTATCCGAATGTTATGATAATCCTAATGATTCCTATGTGTTCACCACCAATGGAACTTCCTTAAAAATCAAAAGTTTTGGTATTTTGAATAATGTTTTTAAAAATAGCCAAAACTTTTATGTTCCAAATGTTATAATAGTGTCAAACTTGAATTTAAATCTCTTATCGGTTTCGCAAATCTTCGACCATGGATGTAGGATCATATTTTCACCTAGTGGTTGGTTGGTGCAAGATCTCCAGTTCAGGAGGCCGATTGCGCGAGGTTATAGAAGAGGGGATCTCTACTTCATGGAAACGTATGCTTACCAAATCAAACTTTTTGTAATTATGTTGAAAATAAAGATATAGAAAATTAGAAAAATAAAATTATTACCCTTTAGACCTAGTAATTTTGTTTCTAAAAAAACCATTTGAATTAGCATATTCGGATGTTTTGGGACCAGTGCTGATAATATCTAGAGGAGGAGTTTCATATTATGTTATATTTGTTGATGATTATAGTAGACACCTTTGGATATACTTTCTTAGACTAAAATCCGATGTATTTACTTGTTTTCAAAAATTCCATAAACTTGTTAAAATTTAATTCAAAGCAAACATAAAAAAAATTTGATCGGACTCTGAGAGAATTTTTGCCTAATGATTTTAAGAACTACCTTGATCATCATGGAATCATATATCAAAGATCTTATCCCAATACCCCCACAACAAAATAACTTAGTCGAAAGAAAACATCGGCTTATCATTGAAACTACACGGACCTTGCTTATTTTAAAGAATGTTCCTAAAAGCTTTTGGGCTGAAGTTGCTCTTACAGTGATTTATTTAATCAATAAATTATCTTCATCTGCTCTTTAAAATATTTCACCCATTGAAAAATTATTAAAAATCTCTCTCGATTACAAAAGGTTAAGAGTTTTTGGTTGCAGATGTTTTTTTCTCACCAACAAAAATGATAAACTTTCCGCAAAAGCTATTGCTTGTGTGTTTTGGGATATGCCAAAAATAAAAAAGGATATAGATGTCATGATATTAAAAAGGATAAACTTTATGTTTCAAGAAACATTATTTTTCTTGAAAACAAAAATGAATTTGATAAAGTTGCGTCTAATGAAAATTATGAGTATTCTTTCCTTTTCTATCTAGTCAATAAGCACTCTAACGACCCCAACTCCTACCTTTGAAAAATGCGGAATATATATATATATTTTTTTAAGAGTCGCGGAACACTTCCCAGAGACCTGGGGTCCCTACAGTTCCAATTTCAGTTGGATAACCACACACCACAAAGCAACTTACATTTATCAATCATAACTAATCCACTGAACTCTTTTATTAATGAATCAATAAGAGTAATATGTTCCATGTCAAAAGTGAAATATCAAATTGCAGGAAATCAGAAGAACTAAAAGAAAATAACAGTAGAGCCACTCTGTCCGTAAGTGAAGCCGTCTGAAACAAATGTGACCCTTGTATCTCTCAGAAGCTAGTCGACTTCACTGGTTACCTGTGCCTGGGAAAAACCAATAAAATAAGAGGGTCAGAAATCCGAAGAATTCTGCGTACAGGTTTCCCTAATGAATCAAATAAGAAAAAGAGCATAAATAAGATCCATGTAATATTTTGAGGAATACGATTATAATCAATTACTAAGTCAATTAACCATTCATGCACAATTAAACATTTAACAGGAGGGAACACGAAATATGCAACATTGATCACAACTTAATCAATAAGGCAATTAAATGTAAAATAGATCAACATCATACAATGATCAACATAAACAATCAAGTGAACAGTACACATGCATGAACTAATGCAGAGCAAGAATATACATGATTTATGTGCAATGCATGAACCATTTATTACCTTTCATTTAAGTTTTCCTCTTTCCATATGCATGTCCTATTAAATGCACACAATCCTTAAGTTCCTCTTTTTAATTTATCATTGCCCGCGGATACACCAAACGGGTACAATCCCCGAGGTCAAGTAGGGTTCCCGGGGTAGCTTCACACACAATTTGTATTTTCTTACCGGGTTCCAAACTTAGCCCTCGATCGATATCAGGAAACAGCACCATCCATCGGAACCTTGGAAAACAGCATCCAAAGTCGGGGACACCAGGGAAAACAGCATCCACTGGCGCCACTTTCTTGGTATACCAAAACAAACTCACAGTTGTGACTAACACACCACTCCCGGGTAAAGTGGCGGACTCTCCCTAAAACCGTGGCCAGGAGAAGAACCTCAATATCGGGTTCAGGGGCAACAAAACGCACACGGAGTTTTTGTATCCTCACGGTTTCCCCTAAACCGCAATATCCAAGATTCCCACACTAAAGCAGGGACGTCAAGGAGAAAGTGAATTACACTGTTCTTTATTTAATTTTATTTGGTTATTAATTCATTTCTTTTACATTTGCAAATTTACCTGCAGAACTAATAACATA